>NW_022721703.1:0-654 GCF_011630105.1 Anneissia japonica | reverse complement strand
CATCATCATCATCATCATCATCATTATCATTATCATTATCATATCATTATCATTATTATTATTAAAATTATTATTATAAAATAGCCCTATAGATTTTTTTTTCATTTCCTAACGAACATTACAAGTTCCCTTTTTAAGTTGAGCAACCAAATGTTGATTGAGGTATGTATACCCGCGTCTATAAAGTTTCCTTGAAACCCAACCTCGAGCATTATGAGAAAAAAAGAATGTACTTGCCTGCCTTCGTGAACTCTGTATTTAGGCATAAGGGGGAGACACTCTTTATGGAGCGACGCTCTTTATGCTAACCATGAAGATGCAGAGTAAACATCTTCATTGTTAACAAAAACAATAAGATACTTTAATTAGGCCATTTTCAAAATAAAGTTCTCTGAAGGTGACTACAGAATTTACAGTACACTGTTAGTTATAATGTGCTATCATATTTGACAAGGGACAAGGGGGTGGGGATGGTCCATTGTATCATCCACCCCCCTCCAATATTTTGACTATGTATGGGATAAATTAATGGAGCTTTACACACTTCAAAAGACTGTCACAGAAATAATTTGCACTGTCTTATGCGCTTCCAAAGATGAAAATTAGCATAATGTATTAATGTTGATAACAAAATTATTTTATCTGGTACCAATC
>NW_022721702.1:0-727 GCF_011630105.1 Anneissia japonica | reverse complement strand
CTAGACGGTATAAAGTGAGAATTTCATGCAAGCATGATTGGAAAGAATAGGCTAGGTGAGATTAGAATAAACAACCTAAACAAGTGAACAAGAAGGCCAAAATTAAACTTTAGAGGCATGCCTCTATAAATAAGCCAAATGACTTATCCAGATAAATTTGGAATGCCATTGGTTTAATTTAGTATACTGGGAGAATGTTCCTAATATTGAGTCCAAATGGTGTGGTGGTTTTAAGTAAAAGTTCCCAGTTATTCTCTTTAACTTTGCGATTTTTGTCGCTCCAAATAGCATTATGGTCTGTTGCAATCACTCTGAAATTTGAAATTGAATGACCAGCTAAATTGAAATGTTCGGCTACTGGTTGATCAAGCTTAGATGTTCTGATGGCTGATCTATGTTGTGTCTCTCATAAGTTAACTGGGGTCAGGAAAATGTTGATTTTTGGATGGCGGGAAATGAGCTTTCCCGACTTTTGAGGTGTCTTTTAATGACTTGTAAGTCATTCAATGTTTAGGTTTTCCCCCTCTTGAATACGATTAAAGAGAAAGGGGGGGGGGGGCCCGGGTTCCTCGGGAAAATTTTGATTCCTAGTTTTTAGCTAGTTAGTACATGAGTGGATTTCTTTGTGCTTGGAAAATGCTAGTGGTAGGAGAACCTGGAGTGCACTTTTTTTTTTCTTCTTTCAAAATTATAAAATACAATGGAAAAGGAAATAAAATTGTATTCA
>NW_022721701.1:0-1082 GCF_011630105.1 Anneissia japonica | reverse complement strand
TACTAAGTGATGTTAATTATAAAATATAGTTGTAAACCCAATTAAGTGTGTGAAATTAATATGCACATATACTTTGCATGTGTTCATCGGGAAGATTATGAAACAAAATGGACGGTGTGTACCACGTGACTTTCGTAAACCAAGGAGCGGAATGTCGCAACTCTTTATATATATGGCTCTGGTTTAGACTATTGAATACTTTTTCGATATCTTTTAATGCATCTCTATCAAAGGCTCAACTCACATTATTAATTCGGACATTGCAAGTACAAACACAATCAAGGAAGCCTATATTCCGTCGGGTTCATTACCCCGTGAAGTACAACAATCATTCTGGCCTCTTTGTATTGGTCTTTTTGTTGGTCGGACTACCACTGTGTCAATGGATTGCGAGCCTCAGGCCGCCTAATAAATTATTTTTTCTGAACCGGCTCCTGCAAATCCTACATGTAACCCTTCTGCAGCTCTCATCTATATGATATCAATTAATCAATCGATCGATCGGTCAATCGGTCCGTCGGTCGGTCGATCGATCGATCGGTCAATCAATCAATCAATCAATCAATCAATCACTCAATCGATAAATCAATCAAGAAATCAATCTCTCATGTAATCCTTCAATCAACTGTAAAACAATGGAAATCAATAAAATAATTAATGAATTGAAATATGGAGATTATTTACCAGACATTAAACAAAAGAGGAAAATGATTTATCACCAGCAAGTTAATTGGATTTGGAAACGAATAGGATGATGTTTAGAAAAAAAAAACATAATAGAAGATGCACATCCTCAAAGCCAACCAGTTCATTACACTTACTTATAGTTGTAGCAATGTGTTTATCGACTTGATGTCTCATGAAATAACTATGATAGGTGTATTGGCATAACGTTTCAAATACTCTGCAATTTATTAATCTTTGATCTTGTAGCCGCCATGACTTTACATTTTACCATAAAGACATAGGTTATTGTTTTAGTACATTAGATTCGATATGTTACACTCGCCTGTAATGTTGGTTTTTTTTTTACATAACTTGAGATAATTATTATGATTATTTCATTTGTATATAATGCAATA
>NW_022721700.1:0-858 GCF_011630105.1 Anneissia japonica | reverse complement strand
AGGGCCCGGGGGAAGGTTGTAAAGGGGAGAGGGCCGAGAAAACGGAAACGAGGACAGATAAGCAAAAAACTAACTGCACTGTCATATTTACCAGCATTGGACCCAAAGGAGGGGCTTTATGTAAAAGCAGAAATTAACAGTATAGAATCACACCTCTTGCTGGATACTGGGGCAACAGATACTCTTCTCTCCACTTCTCTATTTAATCAGATACCTACGGAACACAGACCCGAAGTCAAGGCCCACGAGATGGGCGTACACCAGGCAGACGGTGGTATCCTCAACACTCTAGGACGGACCAGGGTACAATTACGAATTGGCAGAAGGACTCATCAAGTGAATGTGTTGGTAGCGGATATTCGTCCAGCAGGCATTATCGGAATGGATTTTCTTCTTGAGATAGGAGCAAGGATCGACTTAAACACCCTGGATATTCGGATCGGTGAAGAGGTAATAAGGTGTTCCAACCAAATAGGTGACCCGTTTGTACCTAAAGTGTTAGTCACCAGGTCCATAAAGCTGTTTCCCGGGCATGAGCATGTTGTAAGTGGATATGTTAACCAGGTAACTGGCCCAAGTGGTCAGTGTATCGTAGAACCGCTCGACATGAACGAATTGGCAGACAACGGATTGATCTTGGCCCGAGCGCTAGTGACGCCTGGGGCCGGAGAAATACCACTTAGGCTGTACAACCCAGGAAATGCTGTGCGAGTATTGCAGGCAGGTACGAAAATTGGAACCCTTACGCCGGTGGTGGAAGTTCAGGGGCAGTTGCCACAGAAGGGCCATGACTCTTCCGATCAGGAAAGAATTCCTACTCACCTGTTTGAACTATATGCTGCAAGTTGCACAAAGGTG
>NW_022721699.1:0-2515 GCF_011630105.1 Anneissia japonica | reverse complement strand
CTCAACTATCTTGTTTGGTATCCAAATACTTACCTAATGCCAATAAAATGTTTAATACACTCTTCAATACCAATAAATCGGTTAAAAAAGGTGGCCATTTTGAATTTCAAAATGGAGGCCCAAGGAGTGAATGAAAAAACTGGCACCCACTTTTTTCTTAATCAGTAGTGTTTTTAGATGCTGTTTTAATAATAATAATAATAATAATTCTGGATTTATATAGCGCCTCACGTTGACACAACCTCAAAGCGCTTGAACATTATTACCCCCGGATCACTGGATCAAGCACATATGGAACACACACTCAAGTCCCATGGGGGAATTCCATAATGTTGCAGCTGTATTCAGCGCAGGCTGTGTTTGAACCTACCAGGTACCCACTTGTACTCCTGGGTGGAGAGAGACAACATAGATAAAGTGCCTTGCCCAAGGACACAAGCATTCATGCCATTTCAACATAATTGCCAAGAATCTACCCAAAATTTTGTTTTTGCTACACAAGACAACAGACTATATTGTAGTAAAGAACATAAATAAATGGAATATTTACCTTAAATTCTCATGTTTTGTCAGTAAAGATGTATATATGTGACCTGTCTACACCAATCAGGAAATGGCTGTTTGCAAAGGTTTATTGTAGTTATTTGACCAGGTTTCAGTTAATTTCTTTTTGTGTTTCTATCAACCATGACTGTGAAAGCAGAGACTAAGAACTATTTGTATTCAATAGTGTATTGTTATATGTATTGAATGCATAATATTACAAAGTCTACACTCACTGGCATAGCCATAGCTGAATACCCAATTAATTTTTTTTTAATGCTAAACACTCTTTATTCTCAATTCAACCACCAAAAAGGCCCAAATGGAAATATGTCTTTGGACTAACTTACTTTCTGTTTTTGACAACAAAGAAAATTAATATACAAACTAATTACTCCTTTTGATCCTATTCTCTTTTCCCATCTCTATTCTCTTCATAACCTTTCTACTATCTTATGTCCTATTCTCTTCCTTCTTTTCTTTACTGTTTTTTTTTTCTTTTTCTTTATTGCAAATATTCCATATGCAAATTTATTCTCATTCTTTCTTTCCTTGCCCCTTTTCTACCCATGTCTTTACATGTACAGTTAATATTCATAAGCACTGTAGTGTAACAACCTTTTAATCACAGATTCGAGACAGTAAAGTAATTCCCTTTTCTACCCATGTCTTTACATGTACAGTTAATATTCATAAGCACTGTAGTGTAACAACCTTTTAATCACAGATTCGAGACAGTAAAGTAATTGTCACATGGATGGAGTCAAACAATGATTCGCATACAACGTTCATGCCATTTCAACAATAATTTAATTCGGAAATCTCTGACAGTCTGTGAACGTGATTACAGTACAAATAGTTGTTCTCAATCCCCTGCCATGTAAGGCTGGGTTGGTACAGCCTATCAAACTCTATTTAGCCTGCCGGGGTCGGTCCTGGTCCTGTTTTGACCGGGTACCATTCGCACGTCTGACATGCCCTACCTCTTCTCTCTGATTCCATAGGCTCTTGCCCCTTCCGCCACCTAAGTATAAACAATTCATTTAGGTCTCTAATATCACCATTAACATGTTTAACGTTTAATACGGCGGATTCAAATTACAATAAACGCAAAAAATGGAATTAACTTACTATTGGCAATCATATATCTCAGCCTGTCAATTTCTGTAAGACCACCTGGCTACAGGCAATGGTTACTTTCATTTCATTAACCAAAAAAACCTAACGCTAATTTCGATGAACCTTATATACGACGATCCATATACATATGCTAATTAAGTTTAGTGCATACGTGGCAATTCGTGTAAGCAGCATATACATCGTTACGTTTTGGCGCGATCTACAAATTATCCCCAACGACAGAAACGCGTCTGGGAAAACCATGTATTACAAACGCGTCTGGGAAAGCGATCGTCTAATTATCGTGCCTCATGAGTATTAATAAGCTAGTCGGAATATGTCCCAGACGCGTCTAAACGGGTTTGTGCTGTTGAACGCGTTTGCCATTGTTTCTATTGTTTTGGGCGACAAACGCGTCTATGTCGTTAGACCAGACCCCAGTTGAACTACCGTTTTTGTACAATTTAAAATACTGAACAAGTTTTACTTTGAAATGAACCAAGTTCAAAGTTTAAAGGCTGCATAGTCCTAATAGTTAAATTAAGTGGTAATGACGATAATGGCAGCACATGCATGTAGGCCAAATTGCCGTTTGCTCTGTCGGAAAGACCTATCTTCGTTAAATAGCAGCCTACCAGCTAAGAAGCTGACGACGAACGAAAAAACATTTATCAACTCCCTGCACACATACCACATGAGAACACAAATGGACGGCAGTATTCGCCAAACATCATTCAATAAACTGTAGAGAAAATAGAACATCTATTTTCTCTATTATTAAACGTAGGTGTAGTGAAATATATGTAATGTCCTGGCAACGCTCGTCCGGGGTTCTCGATCATGGCGTGTGATC
>NW_022721698.1:0-1093 GCF_011630105.1 Anneissia japonica | reverse complement strand
AATTGTTTAATTAATGAGATGAATCAGCATATATTAAATCAACTTGCGTCTATGCAAAACCTGTTTTTTTTTTTAAATAAAGTTATCTATTTTATTCTGCTGTTTTAAAAAATAAACTTATAAATTATAAGTTTATTTTCTATGATAATTTTATCCACATAATTTATGTTTTCAATGTTAGTATGGTCGATAAATAATACATAAAATAATAATAATAATAATAATAATAACGAAGGTGCTCGAATAATGCTTTAATAAAGAATTAATAATACTTCAATAGGCCTATTTGCGATAGTGTGATTAATGAGATATTTGTTGATTAATTTATAGAAATATATAATAGGTATAGGCCTATACCATTAATAATGATTCAGCATATTAAATCAACTTACGTCTATAGATGTAAAATCCGTTTTTTTCCCCAATAAAATGTTACCTATTTTATTCTGTTTAAAAAATAATCTTATAAAATACCGTACATTATAAAGTTTCATTGTAAATTATATGAGAATTTAATCCACATAATTTATGTTTTCAATTATTTAAGCATTTAAACAATTCAGTGGGCCTAACTCTGGACGTAAATGTAAAACAAAACAAAAACAAAAAACAAAAGCATCGCCAAAGTGTTTTCATGTATGTAAATGCTAATACTATCGCGCGATTACCGCGTATTTTTGGTAAGCAGAGCTCAGGATGGTTCACACGAACTGACGAATCCGTCAAAATGTCGTATAAATAAACTGCAATTATGTAAATAAATTTCACAAGAACTTTACAAATATCTTAATTAATATAATCTTAATTAATATTTTAAATTAGTTAATTACTAATTAATTAAAAGATTGATATAAACATTGTGACCTTATAACTACAATTTATTTAATATGTTTTAAATAATAAATACAAGAATCCTGTAACAAATTTTTCAAGTCAGAAATTGGCATCAAAAAGGGATAATTTTTCAATCGCGATCTTCGTATTTGTCGGTTCATGGAAATAGCGACGATGGCATATAATAATTAGTTTATAGTTTTTATTATAGTTATAATAATTATACATATATTATTATTATATACATATATTTTTATTA
>NW_022721697.1:0-1502 GCF_011630105.1 Anneissia japonica | reverse complement strand
TGGTTTGGTGAGCCTGGGAGTAGCAAAAGTGCTCAAAGAGAACTGTTGCCAGTGGGATGTGCACTTTGTTACCAAACACACACACACAAACTTTAAGTAATTATAATAATAATATAGATAGGTAAATTTAATTTCCATTATAAATATTTTGTATAATATCTAAGTTTATGTTCAAAACCATAAAATCCATCACATCAAAGAATCCTTTACAGCACTTGTCAATCCATTCTAAGTCCGAACAAATCAAATGGGAATGGAAAACATTTAGAAATTAAATATAACTCACATTTTTGTTTGTAACTCGCATCTTTTTTTTCGTAACTCGCAGATTTTGTTTGTAACTCGCAGATTTTTTTTGTAACTCGCAGATTTTTTTGTAACTCGCAGATTTTTTTTGTAACTCGCAGATTTTTTTGTAACTCGCAGATTTTTTCGTAACTCGCAGATTTTTTCGTAACTCGCAGATTTTTTTGTAATTTGCAGATTTATTATTGGAATACACATAAATGAATCATGAGATTTACCCTTATAATACATTAAATAGTTAAAGCTCTCAGGGACTTGCACCCTCTGGACCCCATCTAATGGGGACATACCCTCCCACCCCTGCCCACAGGACCAGTGAGGCCCTCAGTGGCACTTTGCACCAAAAATCCTCCCGTTTTTTTACTATCAAAATGTTGGCATATATGATAAAAATGATTGAAACACCAATATATATTATAAATGTTTGTCATAGGTGGTTATTTTTTAATTTTTTTTTCTGAGTTTCTGCTCTGAAAATCAAAGCCTAGTTTAGATTGTGGTAGATAAAATTTTTGGTGGTTTTGGCCTTTCAATGTGGAATTACCAAGGACAAATGGATGATGGGTTTTCAGATTGTTATCACAAAAACTACCAATGGGGCAGTTACTATGGTAACTCAACTAGAAGAGGCATATCTGCTAATTAATTCATTGTTGCATGATACATATCAACCGCCCTCTTCTGCTACCATAATGTACACTGTAAATATGCTGTTACTATATACATTACTAATATGTATAATAGTGTAATATTTATTAAGTATTAGTCCCTATGTTTCACCAAATACTATAACTTATTGTATTATGTATTTTATATTATATCATATTTTATTTTATATATTTGTGTTCCTTGAACAACAGAGAAAAATTGTGTAGAGCAATTTAGATTATATTACACTGTTAAAATGAGAAAAATACATACAGTACAACAAGACAGTTACAAATTCATTGGAAGTACATTGTAAAAAAAATTAAATAAATCTATGAATCATGCATGTCAACAATAAGATATGTCAACTTTATTGTCTTTTTTTTCATATATAAAGAGAGCAGCTTAGCTTAGTCGGCTGACCCAAGACCTCTGTTGTGCCTGTATTTCTTTCTCTACTGTTTTCTTTCTCTATGCTTATTTGTATATTAAGGATAGGTTTAGTGTATAGTGTATGTTCTAATAATATTTAAAACAAAAAAACACTT
>NW_022721696.1:0-990 GCF_011630105.1 Anneissia japonica | reverse complement strand
GAACTTTGCAGATTCTTTGCCGAAAATTTTCGCGTGGAAGACTTCGTGGAGAACGACTCCGATCGTATCGCGTACAGGGCCACCGAAAGGTACCTGAAGAGCGTTACCGATCTGCGAAGTTCTCTGGCGGATCTGAACTCCCAGAGGGATGCTGCTGCTGCTGCTGCGGCAGCGACTGCAACAACCAGCGCGGTCGTCACGTCGACGAACGCGATAAGAGATCAGGAACCGGGACCCGACCCGCCGCAGCTTCACCCGTCGCAGATCGTCGTTCCGAACTGGTATCGACAACTGGAGCATTTGATAAGGGGGAGAAGAGCCTGGTTCAGCGTCAATTACTGGTAGCGAGCGCCGCGCGACTTCCAGTAGTTGAAGCATTCTTCCTTCTTTTCCGGTTGTCGGTAGCAGGCGTCCACCGTCTGCGGCTGTCGTTCGTCCGTCGGTGGAGCTAAGGAAGACGACGACAAACGGGGTTGCTGTTGTTGCTGGTTGTTGTTGTTGTTCTGCTGCTGCTGTTGTTGTTGCTGCTTCGCGAGAATCTCGGTAAGTTTAGAGACCACGTCGGTCATCCTGTTTTCCATTTCCGTCGGCACGGGTCGTTTCTCGGGAGGTTCGCCGATATCCCGTTCGTTTCCGCTGCGTGGAAGAGTTCGCTTTCTGCTTCCTCTGCCGTCCATCCTGTTTTCTCTGATCCTCTCTTTCATGCTCTCGAAGTAATCGTTGCACACGTTAATCGCATTCTGGTTCGTTTTGTGCAGCAGCTCCTTGTGCAGATCGAGCAGATCCGTCATCGTGGTGGCGTTCGCGAAGCGAGCGTCTCCTTCCATCTTGGGAAAGCGCGTCTTCAGCAGAGAGGACAGCTCGGCGACGTTCGTCTTGCCGGAGGTGGCGTCGCCGATCAGTTCGTTGGCGGCCTTGAACGAAGCGACTTCGGACGAAGGTTCGGACCACCGTTCCGTCATCTCCTTGAAATCGTCCATTCTCTTCCGA
>NW_022721695.1:0-540 GCF_011630105.1 Anneissia japonica | reverse complement strand
TGGATGAAAGTCACCTTGACTTTGAGGGATCGTGCAATCAATTCACGCCGGAAGCACTTTTTATACAACTAATAGAACATTCTATTTAGTTGAAGAGCTATTGCCCAATACGATCATAATTATCAGTTCTTCCATTCCATACTTTAGGGCTATTTCGTCCTTAAACTATTTACTTAAAATACTGTAGACGTCTGCAGTGCTACAAAGCAACTTTGATCATGTTTATTCACCATGATTTCTACCTGGCTTCTCTCTAGGCTACTTCAGCTCCACTATGTGATAAACGGAGTGAACTATCTAGATCAAGGCAGTTTGGTCACGTGCGATATCAGTGCTTTATCAAAATCGTGACGTAAGACACGTTAAAAGGATGCAAAGAACTCAGATTCTATCTGGAACTTGAATTGCCACAATGCCTTCGTTTTGAAGTTATGACGTTCGCCATGTATGCAAAAGGTCCCGGGTTCGAATCCATCTCTTTATATTATTCATTGCACTATTCCACTTGCTGCTTCTGGGTTTTTTCCCATGCCTTGAAAT
>NW_022721694.1:0-1052 GCF_011630105.1 Anneissia japonica | reverse complement strand
TGACAAAAAGGTATAAATGCACAGTTTCCTCGAATCAACTGTGTTCACTAAGCAAACAACAACTTACATTTCTATCTAAATCTATATATATAATACATTTTCTAAATATTTTATTAGAATATAAAAAAAAACAATAATATTCGTAATCATTTCATTACTACTTGAATTTGGATCATAGAGAAGAATTGCTAATAATAATAATAATAATAATAATAATAGGCCTAATTTATATTGTAATTAAAATATAAATTTATTATTTTACTTTGTAAAAAATAATTGTAATTCTTGTTAAACGTACACATAGAAACAGTCACATGCGCATTCTAATTAAACAGTAGTTCTATTTCATATACGCATACGCATGCATCCTTCACGCAGTGACGTAACGCCTATGCGCTCTTGTGCGGGGCCCCAGACCCCTAGGGGTCCATAAGGCTTCCTACCCAAAGGGTCCTCGATCTAGCACTATGAGCCAAAAAGGCTTTGTTGATACATAATAGCATACTAATGTTGATTCATTTTCTTGTTTGTATACTTGGTTAGCTTATACATGGGTTTTTAATCGTTTGTAATTTTAGTATTTATTATTTAATGCGTTTCTTTGGTATTATTGTACATTTATTTTATAGTTTATACATGACTAACATATGAAATTATATATTGAATGTTATTTTTGAAAAATCTGACTCAAAATTGCGTTGAAAGGAACTAAACTGGGTACTTATATCCTTTTGCCAAAGTTTGTCAACATGTCTTGAATCAAAAAACCCACGGCAAAAGGGCATAACTGACATTTTGAGCGCAAAAATCAATATTTATAGAAAAAATGTGTGCTACACTGGAAGAGACATTATTTGTCTATTTGAATACATTAACCATGAAATCAAATACTAAAACACATTTTAGGGCTAAATAAATTACACGTTTTGCTTAATATCTCCAAAACAGCAAATTGTCAGTTATGCCCTTTTGCCATGGGGGGGCAGAGTACTCCTTAGATCTTGGAGGTAACCCGCTTGTTGCTTTGCAATGAAATCATGAGGTAATAATTT
>NW_022721693.1:0-1718 GCF_011630105.1 Anneissia japonica | reverse complement strand
TTTTCATTAAACAGCAACGTTGATTGAGTCTAATACCGGGTTGTTATAATCTAAAACCATGTGAATTGAGTGAGATGAACAACTACCGATGGTGCTCAAAATAATTGCTTTCCTCCTTAGCTTCGTGTGGCAAACCATGGAAGAACTCGTCTGGTCTACACGAAGCTGGGTAGACATAGTTTCGTACACGAATGCTAATTGGTTGGCTCGCCCAGTGCATAGCACATAGTTGCTGTTTCACGTACACGAACGCTAATTGGTTGGCTCGCCCAGTGCAGTGCACATGGTTTTAGTTTGTCTTAATAGGCCCAGACAACACCACAGCTCTGTTATTTAGAATAGGCATGAAGGGTAATTCCCAAGTTATACCTCTGTCTTACAATATTTTCATGTTCTTTATTTTAGTTAAATAAAAGATATAAAGTGAAGAATTAATACAGTAGACACATGGTTTTATTTGAACACTTTATTATGACATCGTAAAGTGATGAATAAAAGCACTAAACACATGATTTTATTCGTAGGCCCAGGCCAGGTCTAGCCTAGGTAACATTGTTTGTTCGTACAAACGTTTATTAGGTCAAAGGTTACCACAAATTTAGCCCAATCTCTATTTTACGAATCCCCCGATTTACGTACGCCCTCTGGTCCCGTACCGTACATAAAATCGAGGTTCTACTGTATAAAATGATGCTTGATAAGTCCATTTAAAAAAAATTTTAAATAAAAAAATAAACAATTAACTACTAATACTATTATTAATATTGTATTAGTAATTATAATCATTTTAAGTATATTGATTATATTATTTGTGATGTGAACATAAAAATGTTACCATAGTATAAGAGCTACATGTACACAATTTCATCCACATCAATGGTGGCAATAAATACAACCACCATTAGGCCAAAAAAAAAAAAAAAAAAATTTTGTGTTGGCCACGATTTGTAAAAATCCAAAAATTGAGTAGGTCGGTAAGAAATGTTTTTTTTTTAACAACCAAATATGTGTTTATGCCTAAAAAGTAGAAAACACGCAAATAATATGTCAACAATTTTTGATTCGCATCGCATACCATCCAGCAAAACAGGCTAGCCTGGCCCCTAGACTTGCCCAGGGTATTTCAGCCTTTTACTTGCTCATAAAAAATTACTGTTTCTTGTCAAAAAAAAATAAATAAATAAAATGCCATCCCTTAATTTCGTAAAATTTGGGTTGGGCCAACACAATACATTTTTTTCTTGGCCTTACAATCATAATTACCATAAAGCACATTACTGTCATTCTTTTCACGCATTCAAAATACATAAAAAATATACAGGATATACGAAGGAAAACATGTGTACTGAAAACTTACTCCTCCTGGTATTGATGGGACCACCCCTCATTGCCAGCACCAATTTCAACGTACAGCCGGCACTTATTCTGTAAGAGGAACAATTCAAATGAAATATATTCAGATATGGGAAATCACAAAATTTGTCACATTCTCTCTAAATTATAAGATGCCTTCCATCTTAAAAACATACTGTACTGTATCTGTAATGAGCTAAAAGCTTATTCAATTCAATATTTTATTTTATGCAGTAAAGATCTGTCCACACTATCAAATTTTCTTTGACAAAAAACAGTTGTATGCCCATATATAGTCATTATGTGCCTATATATGGTCATGATGTGCCTATATATGGTCATGATGTGCCTATATATGGTCATGA
>NW_022721692.1:0-681 GCF_011630105.1 Anneissia japonica | reverse complement strand
ATAAATATATATATTATAATAAATATCAATTAAAACTTTATATCTCTGGATAAAGCAGAAAACAAAAGCTTTCGACTATCACTATCACAATACTTTTGTTTTCTGCTTAATCCAGAGATATAAAGTTTTAATTGATATTTATTATTGTCAACCTGGATAGATGAATATATATATATGATATTGAAAGGAGTTAGCCGTTAACACTGTTGAATAAATATAATATAAATCATCAAAGGTACATATACAGTGTTTACATAAGGACATGATGGAACATTGTAGGCTACCTTGTAGCTTTCAACGAATGAAGTCCTATAAAAGTCATTGTGTAATAAAACTTGCGACCTCTCGCTGACAAGGCGAGCGTCATAACCACTAGACCACGAAGGCTTCATGGTTGAACAGGTCCAAATAACCGTCGGGAACATTGTATTACACAATGCTACGCCTCAAGAGGGCGTTCGGCCAGATAAATCTGGTAATACGGCTAGAAATACTGTCGTATATTATATATGATATATGATATTGAAAGGAGTTAGCCGTTAACGCTGTTAAATAAATATAATATAAATCATCAAAGGTACATATACAGTGTTTACATAAGGAAATGATGGAATCGTAGGCTACCGCTTTCAACGAATGAAGTCCTATAAAAACACTGTATATGTACCTTTGATGATTTAT
>NW_022721691.1:0-3209 GCF_011630105.1 Anneissia japonica | reverse complement strand
AACATAAGTAAGTTTCATTGTTTTTATTTTCTTTTTATTTATTCAGGTACAGTATAAAAAAAAAAACAAGCAGCTCGCAGACTGAAATTGTTGGTTTACATGTGCAAAACAATTTAACCAAAATGAATAATAAAAGGGTACAAAACTACTATCAAAAATATTTTCTTCTTCACAATTTTGAATGAGTTATATTGCTAATGTTTTTTTTTTATAGATGTGAAAATAACATCACTAGTCCAGAATAGCCACTGCATCAAAATACAATTCACTACATATTGAAATGGAGGAAGTATCTATTTTTCAGTCCTGTTTGACATATTTCTATTTTATTAAACACATTTTGTATATTTATACCAAAAATATTTGCTCAGAAACGTTACAAAAGTAATGACTGACCATGTTCCGCTTAGGCCTACTCATATTCATTCTAGCTTGTACAAAAACAAATTACTGCATTAGGTCTACGCTGAATAGACCTTTCCGCTAAGCTCCGCCCCTTGGATTTTGTTGCTAAGGTACCACAAGACGGCAGTGTTAAAACATACGCGAACTCGTGCGTTTGTGGGACAACACGTGTGTTTGTAAGACGCGCGCGTATTTCTAGCGTTGTTCCGATTAGTCAGTTGTTAAGTTTGATTGACACTCCGGAAAGGTCCAATCCGTCAAACTGTCAACAAGGCAAAGCATATTCTGTATTGACCAAGAGTTATTATACACAATCAAACAATTTTTAAAACTCATGATATAATATCACGCCTGATTTGTCACCCAAGGGGTATTGATAACCACACGGCGATTCTGAATTGGATAATGTATCCGAGTGCGTTTTAAAAATGACGTCATTAACCAGACAAGTCACGACAAATACTCATTGAATTTGGAAGTTTCATTATTCGATCCAAGAAAAACGAATTATTGATTGAGTTTCACACAATATCGAAAACATGCAGAGAATTCAAACAGAATCGGGTGAACAACAAAGGGGTCGAGCTTAAGGCATGACGTGGATAAAACCGATTTACAATTTCCCCATAAATGATAATGCGTTACCAATTGACGATGTTCTCAACTCTAATGACGTATAATAGTCTCTTTTAATAGAAACAAAATAAAATAAAAATAAATGGCCCATTTATTCGTGGAATTGTAAAAGATACAGGTATAATGTTTATTGGTCTAATTTTTATGTGAGTTAAAAACTTAACAAAAAATATAATTCAATGTTAGCTTTCAATGAAAAAAAAATATCTAGAAATGTTATTCCCCAATCAACAGATGCCCTAGTATTTGGCTTTTCCTATGTTAGAAGAAAATTCCTTTATTTTTGTTCTGATTGTTTGCCTTTTCCTGTGTTAGCAGAAAAAGCCATTGTTTTTGTTCTGATTTTTTTTTTCTTCTATTCAGTTTTCCTATGTTTTTGCACAGGGTTTTTCTGTTCGGCATTTTGGTCACTTTCCGTGCTTCCATGGATCTTCTTCAAAATTTGTCCAAGCGAAGACCATATCAAAGATTTGCATATTATATGACGTCATTCTACACATTTTGATTTTTAATAATGGGTAATTAAACTTTTATGTTGACGCAATTTGCGTTTTTAAAGCGTTTCAATCTAGAATTTAACACAAAGTTACCGTGAAATACATGAACAATTTTCGCCCGACTTACAACATTACACAAGGTAGACAAACTAAAATATACTGACCTTCACAGGGTCTAGATCTTTAGTGTGATGGTTGGAAATCTCAACATCACCTTTGCAGACACAGTTCGAGTTTCACTGACGTCGAGTTGGTTTTCATCTATAAATTAATTCTGCTAATCGGAATCGCCATCGCGTAACTTCCCCTATCTCCTCTGAAACCGCTGGCAGGAATGTGCTCATATCTCATACACTGGGGTTTCTACTTTTTAAGGCTGGATATTGGATAATAACGAAAAAACAGCCAAAAACCACCGAAAATCAGTACCTTTTCGCCGTGTTTCGCAAGTTGCCTAAGTCACGTACATACAATTAATCATATCTATTCTATACTGCAATGCTTAGGTCTAAAAATTTTCGAGTCAGACCGTAAAAGAACCAGTCTATGTTTCGCAGTCATTACATCACCGCCCAGTTATTCTTCGGAGTACTCATTGCATTATAGGCGCTAATGCACTTTTGCACACCCCATCCAAAATCAAAAGCTACTATATAAATTACTATTAAATATTCATATACATGCATTTAAATGGCTTTATATTGTCGATTTACCATAAAAATACGCTATTTTAAGCCTCTATATAACCGCATATTATACTGGATGTATTGTAGTTTTATGGCACAAAACATCAGCAATGATTGCATGTTTTAGAAGTCGATCAGGTAAAAATAAAGATACACCTGGGCACAAGCCATGATATAACCTCGGCCTAACCATACCGGCTAGCCAGGCACAGCCCTCCCTAGGCCCAGCTGCAGCCTAGGCGCGGGGTGACAGACGATCGGGCACAGACTATCGGGCCCGTTTTTGGACGATCGGGCCCACTTTTCAAAGATCGTCTAAAAACGGGCCCGATCGTCTCGTGGGCCCGATCGTTTTTAGGGAAAACTGAATATTGGGCCCGATCGTTTGCTGACAAAATCGAAAATTTCCAAAACCATTTTGACTGGCCTAAATCAATTTCGGCCGCGTAATTCTAGGCGCGGCCTATCCTAGCCTATGATGATGTCGATCAGAGATAGGGATAGACCTAGGGGCCTAGATGGATACATAGGGTCAAGCCAGCTCCACCAATCAATACCTTGAATTTACGTAAACACGTCGGGACAATGTTTACGGGTTCTTTTGAATAAGCCTTACATGCATCCACCTTGATTCAAGACAAACACTTCTCTTTTGCCCAACTAAAATATCATCTTGGCTTTCTCATAACATGCTACGACTTAATCATACTAAAACTGAATTCATAATTTTCTGTACTAAACACCTTCGATCGACCCAAAATTAATATTTCTTCACTTGATCCTTTAATTCATGCATTATATTTCCTTTACATTCTGTTAAAAACCTTGGTGTTTTCTTTGATGAATCTCTTTGTTTTAATAACCATATAAGTCACATTACTAAAACTACTTCATCTACGCAATATTGCTAATATCAGAAAATATTTCAAAACACACAGCTGCCGTATTAATAAATGCATTGGTCACACCCCATCTGGATTATTGC
>NW_022721690.1:0-1301 GCF_011630105.1 Anneissia japonica | reverse complement strand
ATCTTTGCCTAAAATGTTGTCTTGGCAACGCGGCATGTCAATTGAAATACTCGTTCCCTTGTGTCCAACAGTTGTACTTTGAGTAGTTTCAATAAACGTATCAGTACTGTTTGAATGCATAATATACTCATTAATGGATGGTCGTGTGCTCATTGTTGGTGACGTCACTTGGTTGATGGTTGGGGTGCTGGGAATAAATGTTTCTGCAACAGTGGCAGACGGTGGTACTATTTTAGGCGATGTTGTTTCAATTATATCGGTGGTTGTCTCCGGGGATTGTGTGACATGGTTTTGAAGCTGAGCTACAACGATGTGTATGCCTCCTCCGGATAGTGTATCAGAGTGTTCTGGTTCTGGTTCTAAATATTCTGATGTAACTGTTGTCGTCATTGCTTTAGTTCGATATTCATATAAATTATTACGACTTGTGTATCCTATACTCATTTTTCCTGTGATCGTTCTTGACTCTACTGGCGAAGCAGTAGTTTTAACTTTTGTAATAAAGGACGTGGGTTGTGTGATACGCTCTGTATCCATTTCGTTGTCTCGCGTGTCTCCACGAACTTTACAAACTCCCATATATGAATATCTTAATTGAGAGTCAAAAGTCATCTTACATGCTTTCTGAGAGAGTGTGCATAGATTTGAATATGTTACGTTATCATTGCCACAAACTGGGCCACTTTCGTTGAACGATAGAGGGCATGCTTTGATAATGTTACAGCAATCAACTCCGTGCACTGCAGAAAGAAACATGCGGCCAAATGCAAGTAAAGATTGAACGACTGTTTGAATAAGTTTTCTAGTTTCAATAAAATGTTACGGTTGCATTGTAATTATTTTGTCAAAATGATCATAATCAAATAAAGTTTGATCAATGTTATTGTGTTCGTGTTTTAGTTTAAACGATCTCTTTGCAATGACGTTCAAACACAGTCATAAATATCAGGTACTACTGTATATTTGAATGTAATAGCGCCCTCTATAATACAAGTACCAACAACTTACCGAATTTACATTGTCCTGTACATTTTTTTCCAAGCGCAGCGTCGTAACAATTTTGTGAATCTGTCACTGAATTCTCGCTTGTTCTCTCCTCTGTTGTAGCCACTTTTGACACAGATGTCGTCACTACCTTTTCCCTACATGCTCCATCATAGTCTTTTTGTATAAGAAGTCCTGCAGTTCTGCAGGTTTTCTTGGCAAGTACACACTGGTTGACGTATGACACGCCATCGGTGCCGCAAACTGGACCGCTTGTTTTAAATACTTGAGGACACCTGGTACGAATGTCACAGCAG
>NW_022721689.1:0-825 GCF_011630105.1 Anneissia japonica | reverse complement strand
ACCTGAAGTATATAAGCCCATTTAATATTATTCAGAATTGACAAATGGTTAAGATGATATGACGTAATCAACGTTTTGAGAAAATAAATATAAATTGTTTCTTGTTTTTTAATTCAGATGGCAATATGATGACGTCACAATGTCCGATCAGCTATTATGATATATAAAAATATATCTACAACTCATGTACTTTCAGAATATGTAATAAAAATTGGGGGTCACCTTTCATTCTAAGGAGCTATAACTGATTTTAAAAAAGACATGATATAAAGCATATTTTAATTTTGACGTACGCGAACGCTCGCGTTATTACGCGCGCACATAAATATAATGTACATAACATTTAACCATGACCAGAAGTTTATGCCCACTAAATATGATTCAGAAATCACGAATGATTAAGGTGATTATGGGGTCATCAAAGTTTTGACAAAAGAAAGATGAGAGGGTTAAGGAAAACCCTATATTTTGACCATGATGACGTCATCAAATTTAAAAAGAGTGTCACATACAGGAAAGAAAATTGCCTTAGCTATAACATACTCAAAACTTGAAGACAATCGACCAAGAATAAGTGAAATACGTTCAAATGCGCATATTTTTAAGTGACGTCATCGATAATGCTCAGTTTGTTGAATTCAGATGGCAATATGATGACGTCATAATGTCCGATCAGCCATTATGACCTATAAAATCATATGTACAACTCATGTGCTTTCAGAATATGTAATAAAAATTAGGGGTCACCTTTCATCCTGACGAACTATAACTGATTAAAAATAGGTACAATTTTGACTCATTTTGACTGAAAATAGACAAAAACGC
>NW_022721688.1:0-561 GCF_011630105.1 Anneissia japonica | reverse complement strand
GTAGGGAACGGCCAGGCACATATTTGGGAAGAAGTTGATTAATGTATGCGGGTTGATTGAGAGTTAGTGACTTATAAGTCAGTAAAAGGATTTTATATTGAATTCTGGCATCAATTTGTAACCAATGAAGTTCACGTAAAATGGGGGTTATATGAGTGCGTCTGTTAGTAAATGTTAGTATGCGTGCGGCAGAGTTTTGTAGTCGTTGAAGCCTGTTAATTTGGATTTTAGGAATGTTAAATAAAAGAGAGTTGCAATAGTCAAGTCGGGAGAAAATGAAAGCGTGAATAATCAGAGCCGTAGTTCGTTTTGATAAGTATTTTCTGATAAGTGCTATATTACGTAGATGAAAGTTAACAGATTTTATGAGCTTACCAATGTAATTTTGCATGGAAAGCTTGTCATCAAATGTGACGCCAAGGTTGGAAATGGTAGAGGAAGTTTTAATGATAGATGAGCCAATATGGAGTGAGTTGATGTTAATTATTGAGCTAGTTTTATTAGTGCCGAAGATGATGAATTCGGTTTTATTTTCGTTTAGCATAAGCATGTTATTGGACA
>NW_022721687.1:0-623 GCF_011630105.1 Anneissia japonica | reverse complement strand
TTATTCATTCATTTATTTATTTATTTATTTGTGTTTTTGTTACTTTAAACTGATTCTTTTGATTGGGCTTCCCTAGCTTCTGGAAAAATTCTATGACGTAGCGCCACCACATGGTCTGTTATAATAGACTCATCGGTTCCAGGCATTTTTTACATTTGATTCGTGTAATAATAAAAAATAATAATTTCTAAATAAAAAACGAAAGTAAACATTTTTTTTTACATCAATTTACATTTTTGAATATTTTTAATCTGTGTTTTGATGCAAACATAATCAATAACATATCTGTGATTGGTAAAACATGTATTTAATATAGTAGGGTCAACCATGAGTGACCGACCTGTTTGGTATAACTTAAATACCTCTTTTAACACAGGAAACTCTCATATGGTAAATAAAACAATGCTAGCGAGAGTAGGGCCTACTCTACCATGGAGGAATTAGTTACTCAGACTGTAAATGCATAGGTCTATTTTAATAGTACACTACTTTACATAGGCTTTTCTTTTTCCATTGTAGAATAGTCTTTTGAGAACATCTTCTTTTCCAGAAATAATAAATGTGATATGACCCTCCGTTATGGAGTTATACGAATTTTTAGATAACATAAGGACAAGAATTCA
>NW_022721686.1:0-862 GCF_011630105.1 Anneissia japonica | reverse complement strand
TCTGTTACTAACAATGAGCATGGATCATTCTGTTAACTGTTTTCTATTAATAGCATGGTCCGTGATATACACTATCTCTTCCCCATCTATTACATGGTATATGATTTATTTATTTATTAACTGTCTGTTTATTGTATGATATAAGGAATGATATACTATTAACATATATTTAATATGTGTATGGTACTTCTAACTACTGATTATAATGCTGTATACTATCAACTGCCTATTGCCTAGTGTATAGTATATACTATCAATGTGTTTACAGTATTAAGGGTAGTATATACTTATAACTCATTAAACAATATAGTACTCACAATCAATTGCTCTGAAAGTGTCCTGTGGTTTGCCAATTGGTGTTTTCAGTTTGGAGTGTACACAGTACTGTGCAGCTTCCCATGTGGCCCAAAACCATTGAATTCCCTCATTTTGTTCCATCTACCAAACACAATTTAAGTTCATCATTAGACTCAAAATGTCTTTGAAAACTCAAAATCTATCAGATAAAATGTCCCATAAACAGCAGGTAACTAATGAAAAGTGGTCTTCAATTGTCTTCCAACAGAGAGACCTGTATTATTATTATTATTATTATTATTATTATTATTATTATTATTATTATATTATTATTGGTATTAAACCAGTACAGTAATATAAAATTTAGTTGTGACTAACATTGCTTTCAGCAAATTGCATGCTAGTGCTACTGGTGGACTGTTGATGACGTTGATTCGCAAAATACAACTCTTCTAACCAATTCTCTCCTTCGTAATTCCTTGATAAATAATAATATAACAATGATTACATTATTATGTGTCTTTTCTTTTCTTCTTCATTCTTTATTAAACACAGTTACACACAG
>NW_022721685.1:0-961 GCF_011630105.1 Anneissia japonica | reverse complement strand
CAAAATTTCACTAAAAACTGACTTTTTTTAGAAAATATGCATTTGCATTACTCCAATTATTATAATCATGAAAAAATATTGGCATGAATTTTAGTTTTACGCAAAAGAATAAAAAAAATGAGAAATACAGTCTATTTCTCATAAAATATTACCATTTTCTCGACGAATTCATCGTTACTAGGCAAATTCAGAGGTTGTAGATCGCATCCACTGGAATACTCTCGCTTTTATGCATGTATACTTTATACAGTCAATAAAGTTCGCCCTCTCTAAAGAGATTAGTTTTTGTACTTCGCATCTCGCACAATGCGGTCTTTCGGTTAGGCTGAGATATGTTTGTTTAAGTGTCAAAATCTCAGTCAGAATCAGTTTTTTAACAAATTTGAAATAATTCCTATGAAATATTATATTTCACAAGTGTCAATACTAGCAACGGAAAATATCATGTCGGCCGTTTCTATGTGTGATAACAGAACCTAAATCGAGGTAAGGCTAGGCCTAGCCTAGCAGCGTTGGATAGGCTAATGTTTTCGGCGCCTACGATATTTCTTCTCACGCCGATATTTCTTCTCACGACCTATCGCAAAATCAAACATGAAAAATTCATCCGCATTTATTTTTTGTGTGGAACACAAAAAAAATCAAATTTCAGTCTTATTTTACATTTTTTTCATTCTTAGGAATGTCTAAATTCAGTTAAACTAGCAATTCCGTATTATATTTATAAATCTTTATATCTAAATCATTATACAAAAATTAGATTTTTCTTAAAAACTGAAATTTTGCCGGGAATGGGGCTTTAATTTCTTTACGTGTTTCCTTCAATTCTCTTGAGCTTGGTATGTTTTATGAAGGCCACAGGAGTGGCAGAAATATCCGAGTTTATAATAAATCAGTGTTCTTAAAGTCTACTACTGAAGTTGTTTCATTATTTTCTATATATCTATATATATCAATATCT
>NW_022721684.1:374322-376676 GCF_011630105.1 Anneissia japonica | reverse complement strand
AGGTATTAGAATCGAATCAACATTTTGTTTACATCTACTGCCTTTAAGTTCATTCCAGAATTCTTATTGTGATCTAGTGGAGCATGTTGATTCATCATGATTAACCTTGGTTAACGTGATAAATTAATTCATGAGATTGAATTCAACCAATCAGCCTTCAGTTTATTAAACAGGTCCCAACCTCATTGGTTGTGCTTCTGGTAGTTTTCATGCAACACTGCACGCATTAGCATAAATATATCATGATGATGATTTCTATATGAACGGTTTTCTCTAACATGCTAAAGTTATCATGATGAATAGATCATGATAAGTTTATCACGATAGCTTAAGTGAACGTACCTACTGAGTTTAAGTACCGTAGGAATAGTATAAACAGCATTCCATAAATTGACAAGACTATTATTGTTGTGGCATTTATTGATTCCTAAACAGTAAACAACCTTTAAACTTAAGCTTTACTTGGAACATGGTAATATGGGGGTTTTTTGAAAATCATTCTTCGTAAACTTTTGTTGTTTTGTTTTTTACTTTGTTTTGGCTTTTAGTTGCATCAACCCATTAAATCTACCTCAAGGATGTAGATTTGTAAAAAGTGTTTGTAACATTATTCCCTTCCCTTGTTATGGTGTATTACATTCGTTTAGAAACAAGCTTAACTCGATTGTGGTAATGTGGGTTTTTTCATTTAAAAACATTCTTTGTAAACTTTTGTTGTTTTGTACTTTACTCAGTTTGTTTTTATTGAGTCCTTGTTTTGGCTTTTAGTTGCATCAACCCATTAAATAACCTCCAGGATGCCTGAGTTATAGCGTTTAGACCGTCGTAGACACAAACTTAACTTGGAATTGGTGACTGCTTCTTTTTTTTTTCCATTACACTTCATTCTCCGTAAACCTTTCTACTAAATCAGTCTGCGAAAAGTAATTGGGGGTATGCCAATCCAAGTGGATCCGCGAAAAATATTTGGGTGCGCTAGATTTTAAACCAATTTTTCATGATTCCATTATTTTTCTTGCCTTATACAACACTGTGATAAATTAACAACTAATCATTAAGTGCCATATCAGAATTAAAATGCCTTTGACTTAGGCCGACCCAGGAGGGCCCTAAATTTTACAAAATTAAAAATTAATGGGGAAAAGAAAATTACATTCAATTTTGAGTCTAACAGTGGCATTCCCGCCATCAAGAAGTGCCATAAACAGTAAAAAAAGCGTGGGGGGGGGGGGGGGGGGGGGGGGGGGTGAGGTGGATCGGCAACTCTGTAAAATTGACTTTCGAATTCCAAAATCTGACACTGATTAATGTCGTTTCTTGTGGTAGCATCTTAATCTTTTTGGTGGAATATCAACAATGAGTCGCCCTAAATTTTACCAAATTAAAATTACTGAAAAATAAAGGAAAATTACATTCAATTTTAGAGTCTGACAGTGCCATTCCGACCATTTAGAAGTGCCATAGACATTTAACGTTGGGCTGAGGTGGTCTTGCTGTAAAATTGTCCTTCTGACCCCCTATATTTCGAATTCCAGGAACCGCCAATGTTTAATGTTGTACTTTGTGGCGAATCATCTTTTGTCTAATAATCTTATTGTTGGAATTGACGAGTTTTAACATGTCCCGATGAGTCCACAAATGCAAATAGGTCATAAACGTTATTTGTATCCTTTTGCTAATGACAATGTTCGTTTGTATAACATTACTTGGATTACATGCATGCATGCATGCCAAAGCTACAGTGCACTTTTATTGTTGGTGGATAAAGTACATTTTTTAGTTCCAAAGTATTTAAAGGCGTTGAGATAGAATTTGTAATCATTGCCAACTGTCACGAAGACTGAATCATGAAGAAATTTATACTGGGAGTCTTTATCACCGTTATGGTGATACTTTATGCGAGGCCTAGCCAGGCCTGCTTCAGAACACCAGAACCTGACCCTGTAACTGAACCACCAACACGACGACCACCAGATAGAACACTATGGCCACCAGTAAGAACAGGAACACCACCGCCACCAGATGGTACAAGACTACCATGGGTACCAACAGGAACACGACGACCGCGCAGAACAAGAACACCAAATATTTTTGGGCGGTAGAATAATGGTAGAGTCTCATACCTCCGGTAAGAACTACCAAACAACGTAAATTTGTTTTGTTAATGTAATATGGTAGCACTCTATTGAATAACTATAGTATTTATTCACACAAGCTTTTCGCCAGCAATGAATGCTGCATCAGTCTGCACCTGGTGAAGCCAGCATAGACTGCTGGCGAAAAAGCTTATGTGAATAAATTCTACAGTTAGTAAAGTGCTACCAGTCTTTCATTTTATATATCTACTCTACCAA
>NW_022721684.1:348206-374176 GCF_011630105.1 Anneissia japonica | reverse complement strand
ATATATATATATACATACAAGGCAAAATATTGAAAAACTAACAATATAAGGGAAACAAAGTAAAAAATTTAAGATGCCCATAAGCAAATACCTTAAGTTGATTTATCAAACCATTTTAGCAAAATCTTAGCTTAAAAATCGTCTTAGATAGTGCATGCGTACAATCAACTTTTTAAGTTTAAGCAGTTTTTAAGTTAAAGCAATATTGATAAATCAGACTTAAGCAAAAAAATGGACTTAAGACGAATTTAAGCTGATTTCTAGTTTGACGAATCCGGCTCCAGCTAAATTAATGTAAACATAAGCTGAAAACACGTCCCCACGTAAATTGATGACACGGCCCCACAGAAATTTTCCGCTACCCAAGTTTGGATCATGACCCAACCCAACCGACCGTTAGTGTAGGTAGTACAATTAAAAGTATAATGTGAAATTGCCAAACAACCTTCGAATATACCTATCTTAGCGGAAAGAGTTTCACCCAAAATGTACAGCGATTGTTTTCAACTCGGCGGAGATTATCTTTGGCGCCAGTGAGATGAACTTTAAAAATAATTAAGCCCTTCAAACAAATTACGAGCCAGGGGATTATGGTATTAAGCAATCTGAATTGTGGTTTGCTGGTAAAATTCCGTCATGCCTCATTAGCAAGTACTCGGGTTGTTTTTATCATGGAGGAACTAATTCCTCCATGGTTTTATTGAGTCTTCGTTTTGGCTTTTAATTACATAACCCATTAAACTAAATCTCCAGGACGTCTGAGATTAAACATTGAACTTAGTACTATGGGGGTTTTTTCATGTAAATTCCACTGCCATTGTTGGTAAATAAGGAAATTGTTGGTTCCAAAATATTTAAACGTGTTGAGAAAACATTTGTATTCATTGCCGACTGTCAAGCCTGAATCATGAAGAAGTTTATACTGCTAGTTTTTGTCACCATTATGGTGATACTTTATGCGAGGTCTAGCCAGGCCTGCTCCAGAATTCCGGATCCTGACCCTGTAACAGAACCACCAGAAACACACCCACTACCAGAAGGAACAACACCACCACCGCCACCAGATGGATCGGGACCAACACCGCAAAGAACACCACCAAATGGTTTTAGGCGGTAGATCAACAGCAGGACTCCATGCCTCAGGTAAGAACCACCAGATATTGTTAATATGTTTTATGAAATGGTAAAATTTTTGGTATATTTCATTGTATTCTATATTTTATTTCAATTCCACAACAACAGCAAAAAAGAACTCGCCACTTTACAGGATTGATAAGCGACATAAAAAAATCCTTATTCTTGATTCCTTTCCAACATTTCTGCGCTCGCTTAAATCGAATGTTTTTTATTTATGTATTTAATGTCATGTTACTCTGGGAGTAAGGAATCTTAACTTTTGTTAAGCTCGGTTTCCTAGACTGGGCTCCAGTCCCTAAGCTTTGTCTTTAAATCTATTTTGGCACCAATGGCGTTCCATATTACCTATTTGCTTGGCGTTTCATAGTATACTTTTTCTTGGATGAGCATAAAAGTTTCTCGATATATACCGTCGCTGGTGGCGCTTTCCAAAATTAACAAATACTAGGAAAACCTATAATTAGAGACTTGTCGGGCAAGTCTACTCGGTTTCCATACAATCGCTACACAGTCGCTACAGCGTTTTCACTGCAATCATTGCACTGCGTAGCTGTCCCCGACGCAATCGAGAGAACGTTCCCTCATTCAACTGACCAATTAGCGTCGCGAAAGAAGTTGGCGATAGCGTGTAGGGATTTTTATGGAAACCAAGCTTTACAGTGATCTTGTTCACATTTATGTTCCCTGAGTTGACTGTCTTTGTGTTTGTTTATGTTCTCGTTTTTGACAATAAAGAATAAGAATAACATTTAACCTAACATCTAAAAAACAATGATCGGGACTTTTTTTTAAATCTTAATAAAAAATATATAGATAAGTGGTGTGTATATTTATACAGTAATTACAATATTTACTACAAATAAATCCTTTCTTAAGGGAACGATTTCACATTTTGGTTAGTGTCCCTAAACAGGGGTACCCCTATTAAGGGGATACTTTTCTGTCCCAAATGTATCCCATTAATAGGTGTTCTACTGTGCATGCGACCTTGGCGCCACTGCTTTTATTTTGTGTGTTCTTAAAAATTGTCTTAGATGAGTTAATTTATTGAGTTCTAAGTTCCTTTAGGTAGGGCCTAGAGTAGATAATGTTTATAGGGGTTTTGGTATGTTTTCACGCAATGACGATGACACACATTCTTTATAATTTTTACTTTCATTGACATAAGAATGAGTTACAGTAGAATTAGAACTAATTTATAGCAATAATTTGCAACACAAATACAATATATTTATAATATATCAGCAGAAATGTAATTAAAACAACAATAGTTATTATATTCCCAATGTGGCAAACTCATTGGTTGGTAAACTGAATTCTCCATTCAGTGTTGACCTGAAATTAGCCTGGAGAGTTAATTGTTTTACTCGGTGAATTCCGAGAAATTTAATCTTTTTATTTTAGTGGCGTCCCATACTCCATTTCTATTTTTCGGAATAAATCCATGACAAACCTTATTCCATCGTTAACTTACTCGTTGGAGGCGCTGTTCAGAATGAGAAAAAAAATAAGGTACTTGTGGCAAGTCAAAATGTAGGCCTAACGTACAGCACAATGGGCAAAAATGAGGTAATGTGTTTTCGTTTACCGATGGTGACAAACAGGTTCAAATTCAGTTGCTTTAACATCAGTGTTGTATGTTTGTTCTAAAAAGTTGGTAGAAAAGATTTCATTCGCACCCAAAGTAAGTGCACTCTCCTAGATACGCCACTACATGTTTATGTCAAATATGAAGCCATATGAGCAAGCATTCATAAACCTTGTTCTGCACTAAATTATACTCCTATTAATAATAGGCCGAGTTCAATCTTTACAGTATGTTGTTGCAGATTATTGAGACAGATATCTTTAAGAACTTTTAATTAATAAAAGGCTATAAAAGACAGGGACATGCGCAGTTGATACTACCACAGAACTTGCTGAAAATATGTTATGTGAAACCACACAATAACGATAATACTGATGACAATATAATTGGTTTTTTTGTTTCTTTCTTAAACAGGAGTGGCTTCTACAATACTTTCACTACGGTATTCCAGGAAAAGATGTTCCTCAGATGATACACTTCCATTAAAGGCGTTGTTAACGGTATCCAGCAATCTATAGTCATGTGATCTGATCGAACCAATCAGAAATCTACAATATAATTAAAGATTGGCCTATTGAAAATGTATGTTAACCCAATATAGCAAAAAAGGTGATGAGAAATTATAACTATATTATTATTTCATAATGTACTCAGTATATGATTTATTTTGTAAGCGTCATATAGAAATTATTACAATGGAAGACTGTTGCCTTAGCATTGATTGTCTACAGCATGAATGGAAGACTCGAGCGTAAGGATTTCACGAGTCACAGATAAAATAGCTAAAGGTGATTTTAATACACAGATTTCCAATTTTATAGATTTTATTATGGTTTTGGGCAATAAATGATGTTGAATATATACTCTAAATTTTGAATTTATTTGCTTCAATATGGGAGTTACAAGTATTAAGGTTTTCTTTACTTTTTCGCTAGGGCTCGAGAGCACACAAAACAACATTTTTTGGAAATTTGGAATTATCTGGGAAACACATAGGCCTACCTTGATTATGCAAAAGGCACTGACAAAGATAAGATAAATTCCAAGATATTCATTGTGGGCATATAACAAATATTGTTTTAATAAGGGTTCGTCAGATATGTTAAAGACTCAACTGTAAATAATTAGGAAGTGAAGATTCTTTTGTTTTGTTTTTAGCAAACCTGTTCGCGACCCAACGCAAAAGTGTGGCGACCTACTTTTGGGTCGCGACCCATAGTTTGTGAAGCGTGGATCAGGATATAGTGATGTTTACTTTGATCCTTTTGCTATTGAAATATACTTGTATCTGTACAGTACTTCACTAATCTTGGATTACATGCATGCATGCATATTGCCACTGCTATTGTTGATTCCAAAATATTAAAACGCGTTGAGATACTGTAAACTTTGTCTTTTTGCCGACTGTCACTAAAGCCTGAATCATGAGGAAATTTATACTTGGAGTTTTTCGTTTGTTATATTTTATTGTATTTATTGATTTTTTTCGCAGCGTTAGATAATTTCGGAGAGCGCCACCAGCGTCTGTTTACGTCGAGTTGCTAAACACAACGGGTTCAGCCGAGGGGGCGTGGCTTCGTATGTTGACGTTGTGCATAATTTCAGCGATAGGTCGTCTTTCAGTTATAGTTCGGAATGAGAGCACATGAAACAGCATTTTTTGGAATTTTGAATATAATCTGGGTAACTACACAAATGCCTTAGCAACCGACTTTTTACACCCAATTATGCAATAGGCACTGACACTTTAATAAGATAAATTTAGTGGTTGGACGTTTTTTAGTTAAAGACATGTAACACACAATACAGTAGTTTGTTTTTCTTTTATTTCTCAAGCAAACTTCATATATGTCACTATATCAGAAATAAATACAGACGTAGTTTTGTAGATTATCGATCATGATGCATACCTTCGATCCTAAAAATTGTTCATCTTACTAAATGTGGGAGAAAAAAAAATAAATTTGTTATCGTAGCAAATCAATGCACACTTGCAATGTAACTATTAAATCATGTATTCAGCGTATCTGTAAGGATACTGCATGCATGCATGCAGTATCCTTACAGTGTCGCCATTCACCTTTTTAACTTGTATTTTTCTTAATTTTTTCCCCCGAATTTTATTTTTACTGTTAAACGCATTGAGGCTTTAGCATAATGCGCTATATAAGCCAAAATTATTATTATTATTATTATTCAGGTGGTGATTGGTCTGAACAGCAGGCTTACACCAACAAAAAAAATCATCTACTCTTTCCTTAAGCAGTGTACAACGATCTTTAACACACACAAGCTATAGTGACCAGTGCATCAACAGAAACCAGTGGCGATAGGAGCATGAAGGTAAAGTGGGGGCCTCACTGATTAAGTGAGGAAGTGCCAGCCCGTAAAAGGTGATCTCAGGTGCACCCCCTTCCCCTGCTAAACCATCAGTTTAGCAGATTGACCTATGAACTTATGGATGTATATGTCACAAAAATGCACATGGATGCAAATGGTGTTATATGCTGTAGTTCTGTCAACTAGGAATGCATAGATCAGGATCTAACATTTTCAATATGCAGAGGGATGAATGTATGCCCCTGTCTCTTATACACATCTAGATGTGTATAAGAGACAGTATATATACAGTATATTTAATGTTTCTTGGTTTACTTAAAAGAATAATTCTAATGTCAGATATAATTATTAAACAATTAATCACAATATCATTACATAAACACTGTAATAATTATTAAAATACATAAATTATAATTATACTTAATATATAAAACCAATATCAGATATGATTTATCCAAATCTAAACGAAGTTATAATTATTCAACACTTGCAATATAATTCTATAATTATTGTAACAATTATTAAATTACATAAATTATATTTATATATAATAGAAATAATTATAATGTACACAATATAATACAAACATGTATACAATTTCATATTAGATAGTGATGTAATATAATTATTAAACAATTATATCCCGATAAAGAATTCTACACATTGAAATCAAACGAAAATACATTAAAACATCTATGCACCAGTAACCTAATTCGATACTTTTTCCAACTACCGTAAATCCTTGAATACACGCTGTGGCGCTTACAACACTTTTGTAGGCTTCAGTGAGGCGCTTATTTGAGAACGACACTTAGCAAAAAAGAAATCATGTTTGGTGCAGCGCTTATTTGAGAGCAGCGCCATTTCAAGGATTTACAGTACAGTATTATATTTAGTAAAAATACTCGTCGATATTCAGAATTTACTACTTCATCTCAAACCATATTGTATTTGTATACTATCCAACATAATCTGTGCTTAGATGATGGGACAAAATGTCTTGTTGAATCACACTACAAATAGCTGTCAAAAATATGGGCCATTATGCAGTCTCCTCCTACATACTGTTCTGTCTTTAATCAGGCCCATAATGCTCCATAAACGCTGTTTCCTTTAAACCACTCTAAGCTTGTTTTCCACTAGGCGAATATATTCGTGCGAATCAACATCATCGGTTCGCTTCCTGAGCTCTGATTCGTTGCCCATTTTTTTAAAGCTTTTTTAAACAGTTTGAACCGACGCAAAAAAATGATAGAAATGTGAAAGTGCTGCGCATGAACCAAAGCTTACGATTTGTGCGAATAAATTCGTCAAGTGGAAAACAGCCTGTAGGCTTTCATTTCAAGACACATAGCCAAAAGCTTAACTTACAATGACATCCATATCAATTACTGTACTTTAAATTTATGTATAGATAAAGAATCATATAATAACAATATCATCGGATGTATCATTTTAAAATACCCATCAATAAAAATATTTCTTTTCTGTATACCTGAACTGGTTCTAAACCGTGCTTGTTATATTAATATAATATTTCTCATGGTTTACAATTCTATAAAATACTGGTGCTGTAATACATTCACTGTGTAATTATCATTAGCAAATCTATAGAATATGTTCTCAGATAAAACGTTGTACACAATCTACAATCCAGTATCAAAAATCATTGTACATTAGTCTTAAGGCCAAAAAACTAATCATTTGCGTTCTGTCTGCATCAATGGACCTCTCGCCACTTGTACATTGTTGCAATGGTGTCAAAAATGATGTTAATGTACGTGAACATGGGCGTTTGTGGGATATGCCTGGTTGTGAGAAGCGTACACATTGTTGGCTCTGTCCTGACTTCCCTGTTGTGAAGTTTAAGTAGTTTGAGTTCCATTGTTAAGTGACAATTTAGAAAGGTCCATTACTGGCCAGATGTCAATATTTTTTTGTTACTTTTAAACAGACTCAGCACTGGGAGCTGATAAGAAACGAGTAAGCATGAGAAAATATTGGTGGGTGAGAACATATAAGAACATGTCATTAAAAAACACTCAATGAGAGATTTACTAAGCATGGAATGCCACAGTTTAGCAAGCTCATTGCAAGCCGATCTACCCAAAAGGATGTCAACTTTTTGTAACACTGCCACGGACATTTTGTAACTCAGACGTTTCAAATTTTTTAGTTACAAAATGTCCGGGGTTACCAAATGAATAACTGCCTCCCACATAAAGTTTTAGAAAAACTACAGACAGGAAATATATATGTTTTTTATATTTGTCCTTAATTTTGCGAGTCTTTGGTTGTCTGAAGATAGCATGTGACCATTTAAATTAAGTTCTACTAATATTAATTATACCATTAATTACTCTTTCACTGGCGGTGAGGTATTACAAGGCATTATATTAGCACCCAATGTTTGGCTAGTATCATGCCAGATAATGACAACTGTAAAGAGATTCAATGGCATAACTTTATATTTTATATATCATTATTACTGGTCTGGTTCCTTACTGAGTTTGCAAAAACTAAGTCGATATTTTGACACTAAAAATTATAGGACTGTCTCTTTAAGTTCTACAATATACTAGGCTCTAGCCTACCCACTGCTCTCTATTTTTAAAAAATGGCTGCCCACATTCAAATTAGAACACAGCAAAAGAGTTAAAGCTCTGTCTACACTATCAAATTTTGTGACAAAAAAAAGTGTGATATGCCCATATATGGGCATGATGACATCACAGCATGACCATATGTAGGCATAGCATTACTATATATGGGCTTGTCACATTTTTTTGTCAAAGAAAATTTGATAGTGTGGATAGAGCTTAAGAGCTTACTGGCAGTATACGGCCCAGGGCAAGTATATGCCAACCTACACAAATATAACAGACGAATAATTGCACATTATAAAAGCATGTTTTCCACTGGAAAAGATTAAATGACATTTTAAACTGAGTATACAATTTGTTTTATTGTCAAAATGTACCAAATATTTTTAAGGTGCACATAAGGCATTGATGCATGTGTGACAAACCAATTAGCCATCTCCTCTGGAAGATGATGTACTGGATGTACTCTGTAACTTGCATTTATAGCTTTTAACTGAAACACAATAGTAGCAGCATGACATTTAACCAGAGGCTACAAGGTTCTTAATGCCTCAGTGCACACTCATTACATTTTCCCAAATATGGGTGTGATATGACATCATGCCCATATATGGGCAAAATGACATGTCACATATTTGTCACATACAGGGGTCCCAAGTTTAAAGAAGTCATCTCTGGAAGTTCTTGTTTAAACAAATTTTCTTAGTAAAAGTTTGTTTTTCAGCTAAAGATACAATGCGGTTAGCACCATACGCCATCTGGTTAAATAAATGAGGTGAGTGTGTGCCGCATACTACGAAACTTGCAGACAAGTGGAAAACATGCTTCATGGTACTGCTACATCATTAGTATACAGCAATTCGCTTATCACGCTGTTTGCTTCTAACCTTAGTTCTTGCTTTGAATGCTGCTGCATTGTATTTAGTCTGAAAGAAAAATATTAAAGACGATCATATTAAATATTAATCATTTGATATTTAGTAATGTAACAAATGTGTTCAGTCTGTAGTAAAAATAAACTTGAATACTTGAAAAAAGTCTTTACGTACAAACAATTTTTTTTTTATTTATGAAAACAACTGTGATTTGGCCTAAAATTGCATAAGCAGCCAAACTAAAGGTAAAAATAAACAGCCACTTTTCAAGCTTTAATAAACTTATTAGCTTAATCTTATTAGCTTAATGACAGATTTTTTAGCTTTGTGGTTATCACTGTACCTTTCAAAAGGTATGAATTAACTGCTAGTTGGTAAAACCTAAAAAACTAACCAACCCTAATTTTTAAAATGTAGCGGTACTTGAGCAATACAACAAATTTTTATCTCAGCTTAATTACAAGAATACAATCTTGCACATTTTTTTTATAAGTATTTGGGGACGTACTGAGTATTCAGTACGATAACACATCAGGTAGGGCAAAACATCCCTGCTGTCATATTTTTCGGATGCAAACTCACATCGAAATGGAATTTGTAGTACCTGCTGCTACTTAGGGACTGGATTCAACACTAGTCACCAAGCGCAATCTTGGTAGTCTAGTGGTTATCGGGCCTGGCTAATTATCTGGAGGTCGTGGGTTTGATTCTCACCCAAATCACTTTCAAATTTTTTTCGCAAGTATTTTAGGACGTACTGAGTATTCGGTACGATAACACGTCAGGTAGGGCAAAACATCACTCCTACGAAGAAAGAAATACTAAGTCTGTTGGGTTTATAGATAATATTTTTCCTAATTCAATTTCATACCAAAATACTACATACCCTTTCAAACTTGCTACCTCTATTAGAATGAGGTAGAGGAAGAACAGGAGCACCAAGATCAAAAATGTCCCGCACTAATTCATTTTCTCGTAAATGCGTGTTGATACCAGAACTTAATGCCTCACGGAAGACTCCATATTGACGTCTCCGTGACCAACTGTCGATTTCGATGAACTCGGTACCAAACTTTACCTGTTCAAAAGGCGCTTCGTATTCCTTCAGAAAAAATATACATACAATAACAGCAACAATAATAGCAATTTACAGCAAAAATAATAAATCAAGGTGGGAGGACAATAGAATAATTATTAAGATTGTACATTCCTGTTTTAATAAACGAATGAAAAATCAGGAATTAATGTCAAAACAAAGATGCTATCAAACCATATACTACATAGGTTTAAATTCAACTGGTATACTGTAATTGGTAAACAGTGGTATGCATAAGAAGTTCAATAGCTCAGAATAAAAAAAAAAATCAGACAAGGAAACGTATTGGAAATAATGATCACTTATACAAGGATGCTTGCAGTTTTTGTAAGTGAAAAATAACAATTCAATTAATTAAGTAAAGAACAATAGAACAATGTCAAGAAAGTATCCTTTTACTTTTCGAAGTTTCACTTTCTATTCTGTCACCACTCAAAATTTTTCATAAATGTGATGAGACACCAAAAAATAAGATAATGATATAGTATAGGCCTACAGTAGGTTAGTGCTTCCTCCTAATACAACATGTTATGCAAAGTCATTCGTGTTCAGTTTATACAGCAAAAGTACATCATTACTAATCAGAAATAATGTTCATATTTACTGTATGTGAGGTTTATGCACTAAGTTGATGAAAATAGATAATCATATTAATCCTGATGTCTGCTGAAAATGAAAAAATCCTGTGCTCCCTCTTAGCTGAGGTGCAGCATCATATCTGCCTTTTAACACTGCCATGGACAAGTTAATTCGTCCAACAAAAAAATTGTTGAGGGCAAACTGATGAGTATTGTATGGTAATTTAGTTTTATTGCTGGCCAAATTGCTAACTCTTGGTTGGCACTTTAGGGCCAATTACTTTACAGGCAATAATCTTTTTATATACAGTATATAATGTTTGTTGAATTCCTTGACAGGTAATATAGTGGGATGACACCCTCTATACAATTCTTACTATAGAAAGGGTTATGGACAGGAAATAAATGATATACTGCAATAGAATATGTATGGCTGTTCTGGGAAAGATATGTTAAATTTTGATATAGGAAGTCAATGTAATTCAGTACAAAAATTGACAAAAAACATTTACTTGGTACTGGCAATTTGTCAGAAAATCCCATTGCATTAACTATCATCCTAATTCAATAAACATCACATTTTGATGGATTGTGACTACATAAAAAAATATTTTAAAAAATTTCTTTTTTGTCCAGTTATAAATATTTGAAATTGGAAATTTTAGCTTGGACCCCTACGGCTCCTGCAGTGCAGTACCGACATGTAACGGGCACATTGTTCCTTATCAAGCGTTACTCTCATGTGAACCATGGTCATTCAGCACAAGGAGCAGGAACACTACATCTCAGCGAAACACTTGTGTATTTGCACTTGCACATATAAGAATATTTTTCTAAATGAAGAAGCAGTGGAAAGGGCATGGCAGGCAAAACATTCAACAGGATGTGTAGAATATAAACTAGTTCAAGGTGCGGGGTCTCCTGCAAAACAATAACATGTGACCAAAGGAAGTGGTATATGATCTCCCATTTAAAGAGGCAGTTGCATATGACCTCTCTTAGGCAGACACATGACCTTTCATTTAAAGGGGAGTCACACATGACTTCTCCTTTAAAGAGACAGTTGCACATAACAGTGTTTAGACACAGTCTAACATGAGCTCTCCTAAACAAAGAGGCAGTCGCACAAGACCTCTTAATTATAGAAGCAGTTAGCACATTACACCTTAGAGAAGCAGTCACTCATAACCTCTTAAAGAGGTGGCGCACAAGACCTCTCAATTACAGAGTAGGTTAGCACATTACAACTTCGAAGCAGTCACTCTTAAGTTCTTAAAGAAACAGTTGCACATGACCATTGCCCTCTCAATTAAAGACCACAAGAACTTTGATTAAAAAGGTGGTTACAAAATAACCTTTAATTATTTTTTTAATCAAAATTACAAAACGAATATGTAACAAACCTCTATTGTTCGGATGATGTCTCTAAAGCTAGATCTCTGGGTTCTCCTGTCCTTCTTGGCTCTGAATTTGTTACTATCTGTGGCTAGTTCTTTCAACAAGGCTAAAAGCTCTTGTAAATTCTCTCCTACAAAGTCCTGAAATAAATTAAATTTACTGATTAGAAGATTAGCTCATTGTGCAATAGTAAGTGCATCAAGGCCAGGAAACATAGTATGGTTAAACTTAAGCTTTTGGTTTTCCAATTAAATATTATTAACTTGTGGTGTATCAGTCCTTAATTTATCTTCATCCAATCCAATCCACTTGAGTACACTTTGTGTCAGCAGGATCTATTGAACAAATCATCATTTACACCAGTTCCGTCAGGTTACTAAATAAGATGAAAGCGGTTTGGCGCAGTGAGAACGGTTTGGTTTCCAAACCTTGAGGTCGGGGTTTCAATCCCTCGCTGTGCATTTCGCTTGTGTCCTTGAGCAAGACACTTTATCTGCATTGCTTCTCTCCACCCAGGAATATAAATGGGTACCTGGAGGGGGTGTCTGCTTCTGCGCTGTTTACCAGCAGCAACACTTGTAGGCCCAATGACCAGGGAAAACAACTGCGCTTTATAACCGCAAGGAAGAGGCGCGTTATAAATTCCAATACCAGTACCAGTTATAATCTTTACAACAAATGAGAATGACAGATGTAAAATTGTTTAACTTGTGTCTGTTACTATGAAACACTGGGTACCGGAAAGTCTTGAAGTTTTGTCTTTGTGACTACATATAAAGAACAGTTGTAGAATACATTTATTTTGTGCCTGATAATGGGTATAGACTGAGGTTAAGCCGAGTCTGTCAGTTACCTCATCAATTTCTCTGTGAAGTTCGTAGAATAGCGCGATTGCTTCGCCTGCTACAATGCGTACATTTACATCCTCACTCTGAAGTAGTTCTGGAAGCCTATAAAAATGTCTGAAAAAAAAAATGAAATAATACTGAAATTTAGTTTTTAAGACAGAAGAAAAATATGATCAGTGTAAATCATCATTTACACTAACATTGTATTCTCTATCCAAATAATTGGTAGTGAAGGTGGATAAGTTCAGTAAAACTGATCAAAACTATTTTGGGCCTTAAAAAATTTTAGGAATGCAATCCTATCTCAAAAAAGTACTATCCCGATCTAGAGGGCGTCGTTCACAAAGGAACATCAACAGGGAGCCTCCTATCTCGTGGTAGTACATTATTAACGTTTCATTGCATGCATACAAAATCAGAGCAGTCAGACCTCTTTGAATTTGCTATCATCACATGAACAATACATGTCATCACATGAACATTACAAAATATATGCAACATGCAACATCTAATCTTATCCAATCTACTTTTGTGTACACAATTCCAGGATTCACAAATATGTACAGTTCAAAGTCTGAAAACAAATTACCCTCTTAATATTTGACAAATACTATAGTAAAGTGCATTAAAAAAGCAGAGAAAACTCACGTGTAGGTGATGCGTTCTATATAAACTTGCGGAGCGATGGATAGTAGTAAAGTCCATGCGGACAATGCGGCACAATGTAAAGCGTGAATACCTGGACTATGTGAGGGAACTGAACCGTCACCCTTAAGAAAGGAAGCACTAAACACCTGCGACAAATTATCCATACATTCTATCACAACCTAAAATAGAAAAAAAACAATTGTTTGTCAATCTATATCACAGGTGGGCAAATTGCAGCCCGCAGGTTTTACGCGGGTCGTTGGCAAATTCTTTGCTGCAGGCAACAACACTGTCTACCATTTATGGCTATAAAACCACTTACAGCCCAACACTATCTGTATAAATTAACATTAAAACTGAGCATAAAGTGGTATAATAGCACTGCATGAAGGTTTTTCTAGAAGTGTCAAAGCTCAAGTGCAACCCTCCGTGTTTTATCAAAAATTTACTTCGGCCTCCAACGCATTTTTATACCCATCTCTGATCTACATTTTGAAACAAACTTCTAAAATTACAGCATTTAAAAGTGAAAATGGGGTTGGAACTGGGAGGGATCTATGTCTATTCGCACATATTTTGAAAGGAAATGATATGACAGGGAAGAAATGTACTAAAAATATAATTCCTCTCATAACCAGCCATAAATTAGCCACAGCATTTGCCAAGGCATGGTTTAGACTACATAAGCTAAAAAAATACATCATTAATTAATGATGCTCAATCTATTCTCTACTTGTTTACCTTTTGATTAAACAAATATTTGTATTGGGCCAAATGCACATGGGGAGTTCCCAAATTATTTAATGTGTAATTATCTAAACAGTTTACAGTTGAATTGAGCCAGAGGTTGACATCATAATAATAAATTTAGTATTTATTTCAATCATGGAATCAATACAAAATATTTGTATAGTGTCAACATATTTGAGAGGCATGATAGCTTGAAATTGTAGACATCAAATTTTGACATGAGTTATCTCCACTATTTACTTATGGTTCATTCCACACATGAAAAATAACAATTATGACAAACAAGATAAAAGACTTTTTACCTGCATATCGCCAGCAGCAATGAAACTGCATAAGCCCAAGGCGGTGGCACACTGCAACATAAACATATTCCATGTAAGAAAACAACACTAAAAACATCTGAGGGTATAGGGTAAATAACAGTCATGTTGGATTTAAAACAACAACAAGTAGGCACACACATTGTATATACACATACTGCAAACGCAGAGCAAAATTGTTCTGGTCCATAAACATGTCAGCATTTGTTACAAACAAGGTTGGTTTGTCAATTAAAACAAAAACTGAGATTTAGCATAATGATCGAAACTTAATTTAAAACTTTTGTTGTGACTTGGTAACATATAGCTTGTTTTATATTTATTGTGTAACCCCAACAAAAATTAGCGATATAATAATATATTCTTGTTTTCAATTGAGTTCTTAGCTCAACAAAAAATAATATCATTTAATTCTGGTTCCTAGGGGAATCTATGATCCAAAATGCAGCACAAAAAATGTGGTTTCATCATAATCATTATGTGGTGCATCAGTCCTTTATTTATCTTCATCCAATCCAACCCACTTGAGTACACTTTGTGTCAGCAGGATCTATTGAACAAATCATCATTTACACCAGCTCTCAAACTTCATTATATTCTTTGATTGGTTTGTATATTTTCCATATCCAATCCAAGTTATAGTGGAAAAAAACCAAAAAAAAAAAGTTATATCAAAGATAATAAATAGCAGAAGATAGAGCAGCTTCCCAATACATCCGTTCAAAAGGCATTGTGGGTACACGGAGAGCAATTTTACCTTATCCGCGCGGCGGCGCTATATAGCAATCATAAAGGCTCCGTTCGGGTTCATTTGTTTCCTGTAGTTTCTCCACTTAGTAAAATGTTCAAATTTTACCTCATCCGCAGGAGGGCGGATGTTTCATCAATTTTAATGCAAATACGCGGAGCAGCTCATTCTTCTGTTATTTAAGTTCTTTGGTTATATGCAAAAAACTTACAGCAGCTCGAGCCTTCGGTGAGGCATTCTTATCAGCAAGAGTGGTTTGTAACAGCACCTTCAACTTACTAAACAAATCTTGGCACTCAAGGCCTCCACCTAGACTCAAGAATACTAGACCGGCTACATTTGCTGCTAATGCCTGTTCTTCTCCCTTACCTGGAGTAAATAACATTCCCAAGAAAATTTTTTATGAGCAAAAGTAGAAAAAAATTACAATCGGTAAGGTTACGAAATTTCGTCCATGTTTTAGAGTAGTGTGCTTTGTAGTGAAAAAAAAAATTCTTTTCTAAAGCCCTGTCCAGACTATCAAATTTTATTTGACAAAAACATGTTAAATGCCCAAATATGGTCATGATGACATCACATCATGACCATATATAGGCACATCATGACTATATACTGTATGGGTATATATCAGTATTTTTGTCAAAGAAAATTTGATAATCTGGACAGAGCTTTAAAAACTGTATTGAAACAATTATGGTTTCACTGACTTGCACACGTTTATATATTTTTATTATTTGGTCCAATAAAAAATGTTGTACTGCCCTTTTGGCTCCAACATTTTGAGGGTCTGTAGGTCAAATTTCTTCTTTTAAATCTACCTTTCAGATTTCACTCAAAACAGTTGTTTCCAAGCTATAATACATGTTATTTAAATCCCCTTTTAATAAAGGCATTAAAACCTGATTTTGCATGCACTCATTGAAACAAAAAAAGCACTATTAGAGTTCAAAATTTCATCATCATAGATGCAGCATGCATTTTTTTGAAGGGCACCCTCTAGCTCGTATTTGTATTTTTCGAGATAGGATTCCGTTTCAAAGAAACCTTAGCAGTCAGACCTCTTGCTATTGCATACTCTATAGAGAAAGGCTGAATCAACAAGCCAAGTTTGAGCATGAATGATATGTCTTGCCCTATTGATCTGTCCTTGTGTACATAATGTGTTTGAACACTGTTCATGCCATCGTCCTGTAAACAAAATGTGTGGGATGTTCGTACTGAATAATTATTCTTGTATTTTTTCACTGCATATCACATCAAGCACTTTCGTTTTCCTGGGTTCTCAGTAACTCTGCTGCTTTCTGTGTTTGTGTATTTATATAGTATGTTAATCCTCTAAGAAATTTTAGGGTCATACAAGTCAGACACAACAGTCACATTTACGCGATTCAAACGTTTTGTATGGTAAGATGGCAGGGAGAATGGGTTGAGGGTCGCCTCAGTTTTCCGTTTTAAATAATGTTTTTTAAATATCAAAAAAGAAAAACAAAAAACCCTCACCATGATTTTCCAATTTTGGTAAAGGGCAATACAACCATTTATTTTTTGTCTTATATTATGCCTAAATATGGTCATGATGACTTCACATCATAACCATATACAGAAACATCATGACCATATATAGGCACATCATGACTATATGGATATACAACAGTTTTTTGTCAAGGAAAATATGATAAACTGAACAGATTTTAAAACTTCCAATGAGACATGTAGTGATACAATTTTGTTTTCACCGACTTGCAGAAATTTTAATGTTTATTATTTATTAATGAACATCCAATTTAAAAGTGTATTCCAGAAAATATAGTAGGAACCATATTATTTATGCATCCATTACATTTTTAGAATCATTATTTGAGGCACATATAATCCATTCAAAATCTTTGAAATTAGGTGCCAGCTACAGTACTCTCATCAGTCTACAACTGGGGCTATATGGACCAGTACACTGGGATAACCCCCTACTCATCTCGAAAGATGTCCTTTAAAGCGCACATGAGCTAATTGTGTACACTGGGACTACGGTTTATAGTCCTCATCCAAGAAGACTTGTTCCAACTCCAGAACCACAGGTGAGCATGCCGTTCAAACCAGAGGCACCCCTGCCTTACCCACTCAGGCATTAAACTTGCATTCGACTGACATGACAATTACTGTTTGGGGGCAGATATACAGTATACCCAATGTAGGTTTAAATCCAGAAATTATGGTAAGGAAATATTACATGCAGATGGGAACTTAGCCTGCTAATTGTTACCTTACCTTTCTTGATGCATCTCTCTACACAATCTAAGATGGTAACCTTTCTCCCATCAACAAAGTCTTGGAGGTATTTCTTAGAAAGTCCAGCCTGTACGGCCGCCAAGCACTTCTGCCGTCCCTGTGCACTGAAAGAATACAAGAATAATATTATCATATACAGTACAAAAATCCCACACAGTTTTTAACAGGACGATGACACAAATAGCGTTCAAACATATATAATGTACACAAGGACAGAGCAATAGGACAAGAACCATGTTACATCTATACTAAAAATAGAAAATTGGAATATCAGACCAGTTGCGACAAGAGAAGAGAAAGGAGAAAACTGGCACCCAAACCTTATCAGGGCCCTTGCTACTAACTAGCGTGAACAAATAACTAATAAGGGTGTTGGAAAAATGTCATTTATACACCTAAAAAAGATGTAACTTGAGGGGCTTCACACAGAAACCCCTCAAGTGTAGTTGCTCATACCCGACTGGGTTCCTCTGCAGTCCCTAGACCCCTTGAGAAAATTGGCAATTGACCATCACCAAAATAAGTAAGTATTGCAGTCTACAGTACCTCTTTTGTGTGGTACCATCTATGGCCTCTTTCAGTTTTTCCTCAAAATCCTCTTGGGCCATGGACTCATCCACCCCATCATTACCAACGATGATACCATCATCTACAATGCTTCCTGGATCTGATACATGGCTGCTGGTCACGCTTCCAGAATCGTTCTCAACGTCTTCTTCATTTGCTTCACTACCTCCACGACTTGCACCCCCTAAGAAAATAATATTGTAGTTCACAAATAGCACAAATTTACTGTAGTTTTGGGGATAAGATGCACAGCAAATTTAAAAATAAGTTGGGTTATATAGTGTTCTTATATAACATCATCAGAATTTTAAAATATAATGCCACGGTATCTAAAATTTGGTCAATGTGAATTGATAAATTAATACTGCTCAAGTTGAAGGAGCCAATCCAAATACTGACTGAAATCAAATGATTTCATGTAATAAAACAAACTTGAACTTGATTCCCATTTTCCCTAAAGTTTCTAAAAAAATATTGAGTAACAATTAGGACATTAAAAGTATTAAAAATGTTTAAAAAAGCAATCAGCACTGTAACATCAACAGGTATCATAAAGAAAAATGTAAAAAAAAATTAAGCAAATGCCAAATTGAAATTACAATAAAGTAAAATCTCAATGGGCTTAATCTCGAGATGAAGCCCATCTTGAATTGAAGCCCTCTTTAGTTTGCAAAATTACCCTAGAAATTTTCAACATAGCATAGGCTTCTTTTTGAAATACTGTAGTATCTATACATACAGTACATTGTACATCAATTTCAAAAAACAAAATAAAGTGAAAACAAGCTTGGTTTATACAGTAGTTTTGGTGATTTAATGCCAGTTAAATACACTCCACGATACAGATTGATGTTACAGTGGCCTTATTTATTGTTTCATAGTACAAATTCACAAAATTTACAGCATTCATTTTGAAAAGAAGCCCCCCCCCCCCATTCTTTACTTTGCAAAAGTAGCCTTGTATTAAAAGAAGCTCATCTAAAGTTCGAAAAAAAAAAAGAAGAAGCCCAGGGCTTCAATTCAAGGTTTTAAGGTAGTCAGTTCAGTGTCAGTCAAAAAACAAAATCTTCACTTCCACATAATTACTTGGGCTTTCACTCCATTTGATCACACATGCCTAAAAAATTGACTACAGTAACGTCTCCCAATTACGAACTGTCGATTTTACGAACCAAATTCGTGGCGATGGCGTCATTAAATATTGTTATTAACTACTGTATAAAAAACAATTTAAAATGTATTTAAAGTCTTCCAAAATAATTTAAACTGTTACATCAACTAATAGAAAAACATTCAAACCAATAAATGATATAAAAGTAAGTTTAAAGCAAGAAATATCAATCATTTTCAGCCGAGATACAGTATATTATATTTGAGCTGTGCATGCTTGTTAAGGCATACTGTACAGTAAATCTCCCATTTTGGTCACTGGGGGCGCTATTCACATGGATTCGTGATCTTTATGAAAAGAATAACAACACTCGTTTTGGGCATTCATGGCCATGTTTTCATTCGGAAATCACTTCAAATGAATACTTCACACTGAGCACAGGTAATTCTGTCTTCTTAAATTATTACTGTATTTTGTTGCAGAAAACAGTAATATCCAAGTCATATTTCGTGACAAAATTAGGCTTACCCAGCCCTGTACTCTGTAGCATAGCCAAGGCCTACCCTCACCACAGAGACGCTGAAAATTTCAACTCTCTGAATTACAAATTTTCTTATTTATGAACCCTGTTCGGCCGGAGGAGTACGTAATTTGGACATGTTATTGTATTAAAAAATGACAAGACCTAGCAAAAGAATGTGAATATATGATTTTTGTGGTGGAAAACAGGAGAAAGCCTCAAAGCACATCTACTGTAGGAGGAAAAACTAAAATTTTCTTGACAACAAAAGCACAACTTTTTAAGCATTATATATAAGCTGTCTCTTATACACATCTAGATGTGTATAAGAGACAGCTGTAGTATCTATACATACAGTACATTGTACATCAATTTCAAAAAACAAAATAAAGTGAAAACAAGCTTGGTTTATACAGTAGTTTTGGTGATTTAATGCCAGTTAAATACACTCCACGATACAGATTGATGTTATGTCAGTGGCCTTATTTATTGTTTCATAGTACAAATTCACAAAATTTACAGCATTCATTTTTAAAAGAAGCCCCCCCCCCCCTTCTTTACTTTGCAAAAGTAGCCTTGTATTAAAAGAAACTCATCTAAAGTTCGCAAAAAAAATAAGAAGCCCAGGGCTTCAATTCGAGATTTTAAGGTAGTCAGTTCAGTGTCAGTCAAAAAACAAAATCTTCACTTCTACATAATTACTTGGGCTTTCACTCCATTTGATCACACATGCCTAAAAAATTGACTACAGTAACGTCTCCCAATTACAAACTGTTGATTTTACGAACCAAAATCGTGGCGATGGCGTCATTAATATTGTTATTAACTACTGTATAAAAAACACTTTAAAATGTATTTAAAGTCTTCCAAAATAATTTAAACTGTTACATCAACTAAGAGAAAAACATTCAAACCAATAAATGATATAAATTTAAGTTTAAAGCAAGAAATATCAATCACTTTCAGCCGAGATACAGTATATTATATTTGAGCTGTGCATGCTTGTTAAGGCATACTGTACAGTAAATCTCCCATTTTGGTCACTGGGGGCGCTATTCACATGGATTCGTGATCTTTATGAAAAGAATAACAACACTCGTTTTGGGCATTCATGGCCATGTTTTCATTCGGAAATCACTTCAAATGAATACTTCACACTGAGCACAGGTAATTCTGTCTTCTTAAATTATTACTGTATTTTGTTGCAGAAAACAGTAATATCCAAGTCATATTTCGTGACAAAATTAGGCTTACCTAGCCCTGTACTCTGTAGCATAGCCAAGGCCTACCCTCACCACAGAGACGCTGAAAATTTCAACTCTCTGAATTACAAATTTTCTTATTTATGAACCCTGTTCGGCCGGAGGAGTACGTAATTTGGACATGTTATTGTATTAAAAAATGACAAGACCTAGCAAAAGAATGTGAATATATGATTTTTGTGGTGGAAAACAGGAGAAAGCCTCAAAGCACATCTACTGTAGGAGGAAAAACTAAAATTTTCTTGACAACAAAAGCACAACTTTTTAAGGTGGCAGGTACAATAAAAAGCAAAAATAACATTTTATTTATTTTTTAATAACCATTGGTGGGTAGTGGATTCTGGAATCATAAACAGGTATAAAAATGTCTCACCTAAATGACGAATCAGAATATTGTATTGCAACCATATGGAAGGGAGAATCAATAGCTACAATGACCTTTTATCACTACATCTAATGGCTGTAACCATTAGTACTATACAGTACGATATCTAAACTACTGTACTGTATACAGTTCAGTTAGCATATGTTATGGTATGCCATATGGCTCAGTAAATTAAATACTGTACTGTAAGCAACAAGCTCAATAGCAAATCAATTTAACAATTACAATAGAAAGGAACAGTATTAAGCAATATAGAATTTAACAATTACAACAGAAAGGAACAGTAAGCAATATAACAATAATCCTCACAATAAATCATTAAACAATTAATAAAACAATAAGCACATTCATTAAAATCAAAGGCTATTTGAGTTATTTACAGTACAGTTTATATAATGAACAAAATCTGTTGGACCTTACAGATAATTATTGATGACTTATGTTATTGTTTCATGGTTATTGAAATGGGAATAAAAAATATCAACAACAATCCAGTCTAAATCTTTCAAAGGAATAAGGAAAATGGAATTAAATATATATTTTTAATCTGTTAAGCCAAGCAATCACTGCACCCGACGTTCGTTGGCCGACTCGATTACTGTATAAGAAAGCAACGTGACAACACGTATGCATCAGATCGTTTTAATGACGATCCGTTCAGACTGCAACCGCTAATCAACAGACGGTGTCGCGTCGTCTAGTGCTCACGGGAGCGAAGTTGCATTCGTTGTGCGACGGTTGTATGATGCAGAGTGCCCGACTTTAGGAACAGCGGTGGCGCCAGAAATTTGCCAACAAGGGGTCCAACACATCCGACGGAGGGGTCCGAACGAAGGCGACGACAAAGCCTCAGCCGATGGCCTGGAGTAAAAAAATCGTTGAACGACAAGATGGAAAAATGGCCCCCTGCCGCCACCACTGTTTAGGAACAGCTTAAAAATTTTGTAAATTCAATATAGTTGTTTAGTGAAGTTGTAGAGTAAAAAAACAAAACCCTATTTTAGGCCCTAAAACCTAAAATTTTATGTACAACATCCCTACCTGCATTTAAAATACATACGGTAATGATCAATGGACATGCACATATGAACCTACAGTAACCATATAATTACTGTACATACAGTACAATAACTATGGGGGACTTAGCTCTTTATACAGTGTCTTTAAAAGGACTGACATAACTGTAACAGAAAAAAAGACAAATAATGAATAATTAATAAAGTATTTTAGGAATACTAATTGTACAGTATTTGGCACCAATGTCTTCATCAGTGTGAACTACTGTACTTGGGGTACTGATTTTAATTTTTGGACCTGATCAGTACGAATATACTGCGTGACACAAATAAATGTGAACACATAAAAATAAATAAAAAACACCCATCACCAGAGAGGCTATAAGTATTATGAATATTTTTGTAGTCTCTATTAGTTTACAGGCAACATATCATCAAAAATGTTTATAATAGAATATACAAGTACCTAAACGATGCGAGGTGGAAGATTGAGACTGTGAAAACCAATTTCGCCTCATCACACTTCAAGCTCCAAAAAAATTTATGAATTATTTCTCTGCCTACAACTACCAACAAGTGAACATATGTAGCTTACTAAAAAAAACTGATTGTTAGTGTCAGTGTCAAATGAAGGAATGTTCACACAGCTGCATGTTTACTGTTAGTTCCCATGAGTTGATATCTAACTTAATCAAGATTTAGGTCTAATTAATATTTTCATTAGTAATTGTCAGAGCATTCACTTTACTGTCATTAAAGTTCTCGATTTAAGGCACATAGAGAGCAGGTTAGCTCAGTCAACTAATCTGGTGGTAGCCACTGTGTGTTCAATCGCTGCCTCTCCTTGTGTTTCAGTTGGAGGGCTGACATACAAGTTACAATAGAGCACCGTCTTTCGGATGAGACGTTTAAGCCGCTGGTCCGGTGTGCATTTATGGCTCATGTGCACTTAAAAGAACACAGTACGCTCTTCGGAAAATAGAGTAGGGATTGTCTCCTGGTGTACTGCCCAATCACCACCAGAAGGACCCCACTGGAAATAAGTCTTCTTCTAGACTTTCGTGGGCTATCCTTGGTGTTTACACCGAATAAATCCAATCCAATCCAATCCAAAATAAAAGTGATGAAGGTCGGCGGTTTATTTATTTATTTTTTTTAAGCAGAACAATAATAATGCTTTTTTTTTTATTGATGAGGGAGGCATTGTTTTTATTTGGCAAGAATATTGTAAGTATTGTATAAAAACTGGTTTAATTTTATTGTTTTTGTAAGAAAATGTATTTCCAGTCACGAAGTTGCATTGTTTTTTTTTTAAATTTGAAATAAATGATGCGGCAAAATTTTTTAAATTTTTATTCCCCTATCAATATTTCCCAATTTTTTAACAATTTTTTCTATGTGCCATTAGTTAGTTATTTTCATAACATCAAAGACTGAATAGTGAGGGAGGTATACAAAATGTGTTCCATACATCATGGAAAATTTCGAAAGCGGACCTGATCGTCCTGAAAATGTTGAGTCTGTAAATTGTCCCAACCATCCTTTGCCCGATCGTCTGTAGGCAAAATCATTTCAGTCCATGGCTGTCATCACATGTATTTATTTATGTTTGACATATCAATATAATAAAATAAAATAAATATATGATCATTGTAATTACGATTCTTAATATGATTGTATGTTAAATAAATTTAGAATACAACGGAATGAATCAGAATGAACATTGAAAGAGGGCCCGATCGTCCTGAGCCCAATCGTCTAATGGGCCATCTTCTGTCACACGACAAGAAGAGAGGGCATACGACGAAGCCTAAAAATAAAAAAGCAAGCAGACAGGTGCCATTTGGAGGCCTACTGTATGTAGGCCTACTGTAGGCTGTAGGTCCATATGCCTTCATAGATTTGATATTAGATTACCATCTCACACGAAAATAAATAAAGCCGGTACACAACTAATGAATAAAAAGCAGGCTTAAGCAAGTGCTATAACATTAACAAATCACAGCACCATAGGCTAGAAAGAATACTACTACTACTTGTAAACACTCCAGCATGTAACATTACATCTCCACCACCTCGCCACACACGTATCGTATACGGGTAGCCTACTAGACTCTGTACATCATCGCCATGCCTTTTTTTGGCCAGTCAGGTCAGCCTAGCCTACTTTACTTACCTCTCTTATTATTTCTCTTTTTTCGCGGCATTTCTTTTTCTACCTCTCAGTAAACTAAGTATAATTATTCACTATCAGGACGTTGGTATACTTTCTAGACTACGAATGAATTTACCCCAAAAATATTTACGTAAAATAAGCGGTCGTATAGATTTGTAAACACGTTCAGTCATTTTTTTTCTCACGAATAGACTTTTACCTAAGGAAACGGTTGTAAATTAAAAATATCTTTGACCCTTTGTATTCTTAATGTGGCAAACGCTGAGCATTGTGGGTAAGGTAGTTTAGGTTTTATGGTAAGGACCATTTCACGTCGGCCGGTAACACCTACACATTTCTCAGCTCATTGCACAACACCAATGACGCAATATACATTTTTAACAACGCGAGTACGATATGCGTTGGCGGGAAAATTCGAACACCTGCAACTAGACTAGAGTGGAAGCTAATTCCTATGCTTTAATACAATAAAACAATTTAACATAGGCCTACTCATCACAATAAATATAAAAATTAAACAAAATACAATAGGCCTATACATCAAAATCTTATAGGCCCATCTAAAGAAATGAAAGACTGGGGGAGGGGGGATCGATGCCCCGACGACGAGGGGGGAAAGATTTTCCCGATGAGAGCAAAGTGGGCGGCGTTGTCGAGCGTCGCTTAAATGTTTCAAACTGGTCCAGGGTGAAGCTCCCGAAAAATTACCCTAGTATCGAGAGAGTCTACATTGTAAAACATACCTATACAGTACAGGCCAGGCCTATCATAGGCCTACTGTAATTTTTTTTCTCCCCAACGAATTGTGGTTTTTCTTCCCAACGGGGGAGGCGGGAGTCCTGCCCGCCCCCCCAATCCGCTGGCGCCAATCCGTAACTACGGTAAGCCTAGTTAGGTCCTAGGCCAAATCAAACCAGGCGCCAGGAATTCCCAGAGAGCCGGGTCCAAACCTCCTCTCCGGTCGGGAAGCCTAGCTCCCCCACCGGCCCCTGGTCGGGGAAAAAATTTAAATGATACCGTGACTGACCCCGCTCAGATCAACTGGGTGACCCCCCCCCCTGCTCCAGCCTGCTCAGTATTCGCACATATTCGCTATTTTCTTTGAAAACTATCTTACTAATGTAAGTAGGACCTACTGTAGAAATTAATTGCAAAAACTGATTTTAACATGTAGGCCTAGGCGTTAGTCACTGAGGTCTCGAGGCGCGAGGAGTGTTATTGGGGCCGGCCCCTAGACGATTACGAGGCGCCCCTTCTTCAGTGTAGGGGCGGATCCAGAGATGCCCAAAAGTGGGGTAGGGGGATCTTGTGCACACTCCGTTCCATTGATAAACACCCCTGTAAGCATGTACCGTATTTCACTTAAACATAATGAATCTCAAAACTTCCTTATTTTCTAAATTCTGGTTTATTCTTCACTTGCTGCCTTTGACAATTTTTGTAATTGGTGCGGTAAAAATTATAATGTATTGTTCTTTTACATATTTTTTAAATTATAATTTTAGACATAGTGAGAAACCAATCATTTAATTCCTCTACACACACTGACTGAAAAACGATGTGTCATATCGAGGAGCGGTAGCCTCAATAGAAATATTCACAATCTCCAACTTCTCAGTTTCCAAAATAATATATTTAAATAGCTTAATTCTTTTGAAATGATGATTATTAATTTTGTTCAACCATTATAATTATTGTTGTCACGGACTTGGTTAAAA
>NW_022721684.1:344156-348148 GCF_011630105.1 Anneissia japonica | reverse complement strand
CCCCCTCCATTGGTTAGGAAAAACTAAAATGAACGGTACCAAGTTTCATGTTGTTGGAGCCATTTAAACAATTTCTACAACAATTATCTAAATTTCAATGTTTTGCTATTTTTTTTATTTATTTTTTTTTTGAATTTCAAGTTGAAATTGAGGTAGTATATACAATATGAATGTATTTATATACAATCAATATGTGTTTATATACAATCAATATTATTATTTATTAATTGCTAGGCCTATATTATATAGAATACTTATTAGGGGAAAGGTACCCTTTTGCACAAATACAGCTTTAAGCCTGGAACAAATAGCCTAAAATGGGGCCCGTTCTAAAAGGGGCCCGTTCTAGGCTATACACCTAAGTCTAAGCCTACATGAATTAAGCAACCTCTACTGTGGTAGTGGGCAATTTTAGACACAGATAATGTCTAAATGAAGTGGGAAATTGAATAGTGTTGTTAATTAGTTTTTGTTTAATATTATAGTTAGGCATATTTCGACCATTGAGTATTTGTATATTAGTTACTTAAACAATATTTAAATTAATTACATTTGTGAGCCTCAGGTTGCGATCAAATTACATTTTCCCTTAAGGGGCCCCTTTTAGACACCTTTCCCCAATATACCGCGACAGTGGCACGCGACAGTTACAGAACCATTGTTCGTGCTGCTTTCGCGTACCGTTGTCGCGGTCCGTGGAAATATATGCAGTATACAGTAGATAATTTTGAATTGCTGTTTTATCCACTGGGTGTAGCCTAAGTATATAGGCCTACCTCCACGGTGTAAGCCTGCACTGCAAGTTAAAATTAGGCAAAAACGAGAAATCAACTGACATTGTTTATGCATTGCACAGATGAGTTTTTTTCCAGGCCAGGTAGGCAGGGGGCCCGGGAGGGCGCGGACGCATTCATCCCCCCCCCCCCCCCCCCCAGTTCCAAAAGGTCCACTTTTTAAAACCTTATTTCACAATTGTTCCTAATTATTGCGAAATGCTAGTGTATGCATTGCATTTTATATTTTGTTGGAAATTGATCAACACCTGTGATTACAGATTGATCCATAAACAATGTTATCTATAGGGCATACAGATATAAAATATGTATTGTTCTACTCTTTGGTGTAGATTTAACATAGGTACTATAAGATCGTTAAACGTCTGCTATAATAATGCCCTATGTTTATTACTGCGACAACCGAGGCACTGTAGTGCGAGTTTTATGTTTGCATCCAATGATGTACCGACCTGTGACGAGTATCTTAGAAATACATACTTTCAGGAACCGTGTGAAAATCAGCTCTAATTCAATCATTGTGGAAATTAAGCATTATGTTCTTTCCAATTCTAAAATGTATAAGCAGTGGAATATTGTCGTACATTAAGATGATTTCCTGATCTTTATGTTTTTCTTGATTCAGTCTATTTTTCACTTTTGTCTTATATTTATATGTATTTGTATTGGTTTAACTGTTGTTCTTTTGTATGGACATGAAATTCTGAAATAAAAGATGAATGAATGAATGAATGAAATAAAGGACATAAAACGTTATTACTTCAGGTCCCTAAATAATTAGTGAAAAATTAATATAATATTCACGAATTATGGGTTTGAGAAATCAATTATATAAGTCCCTCAAAATACTATTTTGTCAGAGCTTCCTTAGAATTTCCCCAAACCTTCTCCAGGCCCATGCCCCTGGACCCCCAATTTCAAATAGACCCCCAATTTTGAAACCTACTATTTCACTAAAATCGTTACTAATCGCGAAATGCTATAGTATGCATTGTATTTTATTTGGCAGCTCTTATAACCATTGATTTTTAATAACTGTGTTACGAAATTTGTTGGGAATTATCAGCTACAGTGATTGCGTATTGATCCCATTATGAACAATTTGATCTGTAGGCCCACAGATGTAGGCCCTAAATGACATAAATAGGCTATATAATATTTATTAAAACTACTCAATAATTTTTTGTATGTGTACCGGTACACACATAATGGGCCTATCTACTGTAATAAGAATGATAAAAATTTACCTGACCGTTTTTAAGAGGGGAAACCTTAAATTTTGAAGAACTTTGAAGTCATTAAACACTTCAGAATTCGGGTAAGCTCATTTCTCGCCATCTAGATATCACAATTTTCCCGGGAGAACCTGGACTCCCTTTCCTTTGGGGTATGATTCATGGAAAAAAGAATAGGCCTACGTATGCAACTACTCCATTTTTCTTTTTTATGTATATACACACATAATAGGCCTATTTATGTAATAAGAATGAGAAAGTTTAATTACCTGACCGTTACAAGAGGGGAAAAACCTTTTTTTTTTAAAGAACTTAAGAGTCATTAAAAGACACCTCAGAAGTCGAGAAACAAAATTTTCCCGTGAGGGACCCCGGACCCCTTGCTTTTTGGGGTTTACCGTATCGATTCATGGAAAAAAGAATACGTATGCAACTACTCAATTTTTTTTTATGTATGTATACACACATAGGCCTATTTACTGAAATAAGAATGAGAAAGTTTACCTAACCGGCTCAAGAGGGGGAAAACCTTGTTTTGAATAACTTAAAAATCATTAAAAGACAACTCAGAAGTCGGGAAATCGCATTTCCCGCCATCATCTAAGAATCAAAATTTTCCAATAAGGGAGGACTGCGATGGCGAACTTGTACTGTTTACATAGGACCTGGCCTACATTATGTTTTTTTCTTTTTCCTAACCTTAACTTTAACCCTATTATAATTTCCTGACGCAACTCACATCGTAATTTCCAATGATTAATAATTTTATTAATATTTCATTGAGTATCCCCAATGTAGTTTTTTAAAGGCCTTTGATACGACAAATTTGGACACAGCTCAATAGTTTTCGACAATTATTTAGGCTATACACTAAAATCAATACGGTATGTGAACAGTACAAGGAAGTTCTTGAAAATATTTCCTGAATACGGAGCAGGCCTAGTGTAAAGTTCAAGTTTATTGGAAATACAGCAGCAGACGATAAACCCAGCAGCCAAGTCATGAATAAGCCTCGAAGGCCACCCACAGTCCCGAGGAACGTGAAGCCCCACCCAGTGGAAAAGGGCCCACCTCCAGACCCTTCTTTAATTTCAAAATTTAAAAGAAGTGATCCGGCTAAATTGAAATTTGATGAGAATGAAGTCGGTCCTAACCCGACCGATTTGGAGATGATCGTAACTGGTAATACGCTTCCCCAGCTCGTCCAGCTCCTGGAAGATTTTGATATCGATGGGAACCGCGTCAGTTTGAAAGCAGGAGATATTCTGATGCTTCACATGATAGTAGAAAAAGATGTTGTTCACGCTATAGATGACAATGGACTGCATTTTTATCTTCCAATTCAGGCCGAGCAAGTGTACGAAAGGTTAACACTGGGTAAGTGTCGTTTGCATAACAAGCATTCAGACGGTACATTCAGCCACACGTAAAATAGTAATAAGTTCATACACCAAAGAGTGGGCTGTAGAATTATATCTCTTTGTTAATACCATGATTTAGAAATGAAAACATTCTGGATAGCAGAACAGTGTATACTTTCATATCACATTTTAATTAGACATGGTGCATTCATATTTGGCTTACCATTCAGATGGGGAGGAATTGCCTTTTAGATCTAGAATATAGGCGTTGCTAACTATTGTGGAAGCACATAGATTAAAAAGGCCTATAGGTCATGGAATTCGACCCTAAATAGTTAACATCCGCGTTTTGTCTTGTCAATACTCTCATAATTTACATCAGTTGACAGATATTACTCTTAAGATTAACAGTACAGTATTTGTGATTGGTATGATTTATCCATAGTTTAATATTGGATAAATTCACATTTCGTATTTTTTTTAAATTTTTCATTCATAACACATTTTCCAACAATATGATCGGTAGCCTACAGTCAAAATGAATAATATATTGTAAAGAGGATCACAATCCCTGTCACGTTAAGACCCTAAAAGGATATATA
>NW_022721684.1:305060-343451 GCF_011630105.1 Anneissia japonica | reverse complement strand
CCATTGGACCTACCATTATTATAATTATTCAGAAATCACATCAGTGCATTGTCTGTCTCTTATACACATCTTATATATATATTAAATTAACATTTTTTTTATATTATTAAAGATTTCTTTAATACTTTACTGCCGTATTCAAGAACTTGGTATCTGGTTCATCCTTTTTATACTGATAGTATTTAAAATTTTAATTTCTCGACCTTATCTCTCATCCTTAATTCAAATACGTCAATTTACGATACTAATAATTCCTTTAAAACGTACATTTTTTTCACATCATCGTAACATTTTATTGTATGCTTTTTTTTAAGCTTTCGAGAGTTATTTATGCCTGGACTGTCATTATTGTAATTTCCATTGTCATTATCATTAACGTGATTATTATCATTATATTAATTATAATGCAGTGATGTTATTGTCCTTCCTTTAACACACATAATTATCCAGTCCTTAACGTCAGGGACAGTTCCTGAATATCTAAAATCTGCTCAAATTCACCCTCTCCTAAAAAAGAAGAGTCTCGACTTGGATGTCCTTAAGTAATTATCGTCCAATAGGCCTATCTCAATAAATCCGCATATCGCGTCCACCATGGTGTCGAGACTGCATTTTTAAAGGTAGAAAATGACATATTAACAGCCATGGATGAAGGTAAACTGTCGCCCTTGTTCTCTTGGACTTGTCTGCGGCCTTTGATACGGTGGACCACTGCATTTTAATAAATACACTTTTTTTTTTATAAGAACACATTTTATAAGAACACTGAGGCTGAAATTGCTTAAAAATTAAGAACAAAATAAAAACAAATTGAGGCTGAGGTAAAATTTCAAACGACGTTTATATTTTTAAAAATCAAAATATTATATCTGTACATTATGTGCAGAAGGTGTGACTGTAATATCCTCTATAATACAGTAGAGTAGGTGTACCTATCTGACATTTGGGGGAAATTTTTTAAGGGGTCACTTTCTTTCACGTACATTTCAGTACAGTGCATACTGCCGTACAATTAAATAATTTTTTTGTTTAAAAGGTGTGTAAACTAAGAACAAAATAAGAACATTTTGGGCCTGAAATCGGCCAAAAAATAAGAACACTGAGCCTGGGCAAAATTTTACTGGTTCTTATAAAAAAAAAGTGTATTTTCCAAGAAGGTGGGTTTGATGGAACCATACTAAAAGTGATTTATATCTTACATTTCAGGTAGAACACAGTGCGTAAAATCAATGAAACATCTTCTGCACCTTGTCGACTCTTATTTGGAGTGCCACAAGGAAGCGTGCTTGGTTGGTCCTCTCTTTCCATTTACTGTCGCCCCTTGGGTGATAGGCCTATAGTTCGAAGACACAATCTGCAGTTTCGCCTATGCCGACGACACTCAATTTTACATTTCTTTTAAGCCCAATCAATGGAGACTGCTCCAGCCTACATCTCAAATCTACTTACGATCAAACAACAAAAATTTGCTCTATGAACCACTCATACACAACAACTGGGGGAAACGTACTTTTACATCCGCTGCACCACACTTACGGAATTTGTTACCAGATAACATTAAACAAAGTACTCCCCTCAGCATATATAAGAATAAGCTTAAGACGTTTTTGTTCACTTCATCCTTACGATAAATACACACTAAATAATCTGTTTAAATTTTTTCAATATTGTACTTTTAGGCATAGATTAAGTTTAGGCCACTCCTGTAAGGGTAGCGGTGTGGGACCCCCCCCCCCCACCTTTAAGGGGCAGCCCATAAACGGAAACGTGAGACGTTCCTTCCCTCCGTGGGTCTTAGGAGTTGCTAATTAGGAATTTCTGCCTTGGGCATGCAAAGGCACTCTTGAAGCCTCCCCCACCAGGGATACGGTTATTAATTTTATTTATTTTTTTATTCGTGAAGATTACAAACTGATAATAACTCTCTCGACTTCTGTATTGCACCATGAGCATCTTTGATGGATACTGACGCATTATAAATGTTCAATATTATTATTATTATTATTATTATTATTATTATTATTATTATTATTATTATTATTATTATTATTATTATTATTATTATTATTATTATTATTATTATCATTATCATTATTATTATTATTATTATTATTTATCGTTGTTACCATTGGACCTACCATTATTATAATTATTCAGAAATCACATCAGTGCATTGTAGTTTCTATTACATGATGACAGTACCATGCTTGGGATATCCCTATGAATTTCCCGAGAAATGGTTAATCAGCAGTGCACTGTAATACAGAGTGCGAGTTCTCAGTCGGGGGTAAATGCAGAGTAGACCAGTTTGCTCTCAGGGGAAAATTGTTCCAAGCCCACAGTTAAAAGGCGTACTGGATTGTCATCTACCCAAACGTTCTACTAGAACCTAGACATTACTTTTCAATGAAAGGCACCCAAAAATAAGCTAATTATAATTATTATTATGTATTCAAGATATAATTTGGATATTTTCGGGGGTGGGGGTCACATTGTACAGGTACATTATTATAGCTTTTTTTCATTGAATTCATGCAGACCCTAGAGTTGACGACCGGTTGTACATAGGTGTCGAGGCCCTGTTAAAAGCTGATATCTTACCCCCGATGGTCCGTGTCATCGAAAACTATTACTCAGCTGATCCAACAGAATGTGTTGATGAAGAAGATGTGTTGGAGTTGTATCGTGTTGACGTCGCGCCAGACGATATGCGACACAGAGGACGTATGGTAAGAGCATTATTTAAATGCCCGTTTTGTTAGGGTTTGCTGTTTTTTTTCTTGCACCATACTAGTATATTCACTGTACTTAGGCCTACTATATATGACCTGATCAACAGTAGGCATTTTTAGTAAAACATTTTTTGACCTGATACATATATTGTATTTGTTGTGTTTTATCTACTGATCAGGGAGTTCACAACTCCCTGTACTGATGTATCCCTGCTATATAAACTGCTGCATTATGTCCGATTGTTAGATCTGCGCCAATATAACTCTCTGTGGTCTAGTGGTATGATGCCAACCTAAATAGCGAGAGGATGTATGTTCGAGTCCAGACAGAGATACTTTTTTCCATACTCGAGTCATGGAGGAATACGTTTAGACTCGAATGAGATAGGTGTTATAAACTCCCAGAAACAGCAAGTCTAAAACTGCATTTATAATTATTTTTATGCCTATAATCGAAATAATGTGACAGAAGAGGAACTTAAACCCGGATCTTTTACCCACACGGAAACATCATACCACAGACGCATTCAAGTGCTAGTAGTGACGGAATATTATTAGAAGGGAATTTCCATGTAGATGAAGTTGACAGTTTAAAAGGAAAAACGGTTTACTTCTTAGTCGTAAGTGTATATATACATACACACACATATATATATATATATAAATGAAAATGCAAAATACTGAACAAATGTGTCGGTGGTAGGCCTAAAGCTGTTTTGTAAAACACGTTTTGTTTCTTGTAGTGCGTTTACGGAAAAAACCAACAAAACTACGACCTTTACTTACATCAAGGAATGTCGACAGCACACTTCACAACAAAAATCAGTGCCCACCTTCACCCGATGACAGAATTGGTAGAGCTTTCGTTCCCTCAAGTAAGTCATCATTCATGCCATAAGATTACGTCATGAGCATGAACATTTACGTCACGAGCCCGAACATTTAAATGGCGTAATACCAGAATAGTGGAGAACCAGGTTATCAAAATACCGTAAAACCTCGAATAGAAACCTGGGCTCATTCTTTTTTTAGGACCCTTGGATGGGCTTCTTTTCAAGATGGGCCTCTTTCGAGATGGGCTTCTTTTCGAGATTTACATTCGCAAACTAAAGAGGAAGACGTTCTTTCAAAATGAATGCTGTCAATTTTGGATTTGCTACATTTGCTACATTAAAAAATATTGAACAGAATTTGGAATTTTATTGAAATATTGAATTTTAGTTGAAAAAATGACATTTTTTCAACTAAAATTAAATGAAATTTCAAATTCTGTTCAATATTTTTTATAAAGTACATTGAAATAATATTGATACTGACACGCTATCATAATAATATAAGATAACGTCAGTATGAATGTAACAACTATCTCGAAAAAAGCCCAGTTATTTTGATTAAAAGCCCATGAGTTTCTTTTCGAGATGGGTTTCTTTTTTTTACAAACTTAAGAGGGGCTTCATTGTTATATATATCCACCAGTCCATTCACACACGAAACCATACACCAACTGGTTCAATCTATCTACCCGTCATTAATCTAATCATTAATCCTTTCTATCCATCTATCTATCCATCTATATACAGAACGGTATTCATCTGTTCGTCCGCCTGTATAATATTCATCCATGCATGCATCCACCAATCCGTCCACCATCTATTATTATCCATCAACTCATCCTCCATCAATCAGTGAATCAATCCATCCATCCACTTAAACATCGATTTCTCTCCATATATATTTCTATCCTTATTTGCATTTTATCAAACCATCACTCTCAGATTTGCTATAGATACTAAAAATACGAACACTATTTTATTCATTTGTGATGGACTATTATAGTATTAGCCTAAAATGCCAGTGTCTTTGTTTCTCAAACTAGGTAAGAAATCCGTGAAAGAAGCTGCAGAAATCAACGAAACGGAAATCAAACGGCAAATAACAGACCTAAAGAATGAAGTGGACATGTGGAAAAATCTGTACAACGCTGTGAAAACGATTACTCCAGAACGACCGGATCGTCCTGACAAACCTCCACCAGAACGGCCGCCGAAACCAGGGCAAAAGCCAACAACACCCACACCAGACAAAGAACCAGTTTCTTCTCCTAAACTGCCTAACAAAACAGATTATGTGAAGAGTATTGGAAAATTAACATCAAAAAAATTACTTAATAAAGTAACTTCATTTAGCCACAAAACAAGCAAAGAGCCGAAAATGCTTAAAACACCGGAAATACCGGCAAAACCGGCCAAATCACCTACATCACCCAAGCCACCAGACCCAGATACAAGCTACGAACAACCTATGGAAACTACCAAAAACCATTATGAACTACAGGATGATGATGATGATGATGATGATGATGATGATGAGTACGTTCAACATTTATCATTGCATATTTACACCTTAGACCATGTTATGGTATAATGTCCACTCACTGGCCACTGTTATATAATGATTAAAACAGTTAGACAACACACCTTTTGATTTGTTAGACAGAAAAGGCGTGATCGGGCGTCGTTCAAAATGTTTTGAGCCTCCGAAAAATATGACAATTTATGAGTTTAAAAGAAAATACATATATTTTTTGTTTTCTCTCCGACGAATTGAGGTTTTTTTCTTAAAGATTGGGGAGGAGACCTTCCCCGACAAGGGACTTCCCCCGGGCCTCGAACTGGCGCCACCCCTGCGTACACGGCATCAATACTTTTAAAAATTGTTAATATTTATTGAGACACTTCTGACAATCGCCAGTTGTGTGATGCATCAAGCTTGTTTTCGATACAATCAATACACACTATCGCGACAACTTTCGGCAAGCTTGGTTTAGCTTGGTTTCCATATAATCGCACACTGTCGCTACAGTTTTTTGTTTTTTTTTACTGCAATCGTTGCAATGCGTAGCTGTCCCTGACTTAATGGAAACGCTCCGTGACTGAACTGACCGATCAGCGTCATCAAAGGATCCGGCGATGATAGCATGTAGCGATTTTTATGAAACCAGGCTTTCCATGCAATCGGCACGCTATCGCTGACAGCTTTCCGTGAACATCGGTTTAGCTCGGTTTCCATAAAATCGCTCACCCTATCGGCGACAGTCGCCGACGGTTGTTGAACCAGGTTCAAACCTTCCCGAAAACTGTCGGTTACTGTCGCCGATAGGGTGAGCGATTCTATGGAAACCGAACTTTTTGCTGATTGGTCGGTAGATTCGGGGAGCCTTTCCGATTGCGTCGGGGACGCGGTGCAACAATTGCAAATGAAAACACTATAGCGACAGTGTAGCGTCTTGCGTACGAACGTGACGTCTGATTACGCAGGATTGGAAGACACTCCCTCCAGGATGACCCGGACTTACAGGACCACCCTCACCCACACTGGGTGTACCCACCACATTTTGATTTTTTGTGAGGGGGTGGGGTCCGTGTGTACCTTTCTTCACGGAATCAATAGTACAAATGCTCTTCTGTTTGAAGTGTGCGCACTATTGTTACCATCTCCAGTCAGATATCAGTGGGTTTTTGTCTAGCGTAGCTACAAATTTTCAATTGGAACGGACTCTTTCCCCTTTTTGTAATCTTTGTCTAAATGTAGGCCATTTAAAGCAAAAATCTACCGTCAAATAAATCCACACCTCACTCACTCAAATACTTCATCTCCTCAGATATGATTACATTCCTGGTTCAGAAGGTGACAGTGGTTCTAATAAACAGCAATCCTGGAAAAAGAAGTATGAATCCCAGCAGCAAGTAAGTCGAAGTCGAGTACAAGAATAAGCACTCTTGTAGTTTCAATTTCGCAAAACCAAAGTTCAATGCAAGACAATTGGCTTATTCCGACCAATTTTTATAAACAGTTTTGCACATTATAGACAAACCATAACCAAACTCATATAAAATACAGACGAAAATATACATTATGGTGTGATTAGCTTTTTATGCACATTAACACTGACAAAAAAAATGAGCATGGGCTTATCATAACACATTTATATTCATTTTTTAAATCAATTTGTAAATTTACTTTCCAACTTTTAGATTTGTAAGTTAAATTTGTATGTGTCGTGCTTTTTTTCTCCTACTGATTTTTGAAATTTTGTCGTTTGTTTACGAAATTGCCAATAAAGAACACTTGAATTTGAATGTAACCTGAGATGATTTTTGTTTGTGAATTATATTAAATGAGTAAGCCAATCCGATCTCCTGCCTGAGTTGCGCAAAGTATAGTGCTAATTATTTATAAATATATTGTTTTTTCCTATTAGATGATCGAAACATTTAGAAAACAGGAAGCAAGTTTAAAAAAGGAGTTACGGGTAAGTAATTATTATTATCATCATTATCATCATCATCATTATTGTTACTGTTTTTGTTATTATTATTATTATTATTATTATTATTATTATTGTTATTATTAATATATACTTAAAGCCTTATTATTATTATTATTATTCATTTTGTTAAGAGCGTTTTTTGAAGGTGTATGGTTCCTGAGGACCTAATACAGGCCCAGAGCACGAATTTTGCAAGCCACATAATACAAATAATAAACTGGTCTATATTAAAAGCTAAACTTTAATTGGCATATCAAAGGAAATATATATATAACACAATATCGAACAATATTCTCAATAATTATGTTTCAGGAAGCGAAGAATAAAAATGACGAATATGTTCACAAGATACATACTCTTCAACGAGAAATCGAGTCAATAATGAACAATGGAGAGGATATATACGACACAATTAACGAGCGACCATTACCTCCAACTCCAAATATCATGCAGCATATCTACAACAGCCCCTCGGAAGGTGCCTCCCGGGGCATGAAGATTTCAACAAAAGAGCTCCAGAGTTACACAGTGGCCGGAGTCGAGAGGTTCATGAAAGAGATTGGCCTTGAGAAATACGCATTAGCATTCCGAAAGGAGGAAATAGACGGGCCTCTACTGCTTGCGTTGGACGAATCAATGCTTACAGAACTTGGAATGTCAACTTTAGATGCAAGAAAACTTTTTGTTAGGATAGGGAAAGTGACGACGGGTCAGTAAAACTATTTAACAAAGTTGGAAGTTGAAAATTGTTACTGTGACATTCTCTATTGCTCGACCTAACAATTGTGGGCTACTCGTCAGCATTGGTTAAAAACGAAACCACCATTCAGTTAAACGTTTTGGTAGTTTGAACACGCACTAATAATGATGTTCAGAAATCGATAGTTATAATTCCATAGGCCTAATGTATTAGTAAATATCAATTTTCTAATATTTCTCGAAAAAAAGCAAACAAACAAATCGGCCTATATATATATATATATATATACGTTTGGCACAGGCCCATAGTAATTGTTACCAGTACTAATTTTGAAAGTCGTAGAGTAGACCTACAGTTTGGAAATCTAAGTTTTTCATCTAAACTACAGGGATACTTTTAGTACCGTACTACTGTAACCTCATACATCCAGATAAAAGTCCTACAAGTATATTACTTATAAAATATTAAAAATGCAGTAGAACTTCTATTAAGGAGACACCTTCGGGACTGAAACAAGTGTCCCCTTATTAGTAGTGTCCCCTGAATATTGGTACCCCTATTCAGGACCAAAAGTACGAAATTTTCCCCTTAATAGGGGTTTTTGACATTTTCTCTTGCAACGATGACATACACTCTTTATAATTTTATTTTTATTGGCATAAGAATCAGTTACAGTAGAATTAAAACTAATTTATAGCAATAATTTGCAATGCAAATACAATTAATTTATAATATGAAATCAGCAGAAATATAATTAATTAAGACAACAATAGTTTTCTATTTTCCCAATATTATTTCATCATCCAAGACCAAGTATTATTATTTTTGAAGAATGAAAAGTATAGCCGCGTTACTCTGATACAGTATAGAACAATATAAAGTAAATAACAGCAGCACTTTTGAGACTAACAATATAGAATTTATTCTCTAGCTTTCGTCCACACAGTGGACTTCATCAGGAGATTTGTACAGTCTCCTGATGAAGTCCATTGTGTGGACAAAAGCTAGAGAATAAATTCTATATTGTTAGTCTCAAAAGTGCTGCTGTTATTTACTTTATATTGTTCTATTATTTTTAAAATATTGAATTTTCTATTGGATGGAGTGTGAATGGAGTAACGACCTAAGGGTGCATATTATGGTATGGATTAGAATGAAAAGTATATTATATGAAAAAACAATATTTCTATACAAATGTTCGGATTCAGGGGGGAAAAATTCTGGTTTATTGATCAAAAGGTCTCAAAATATGTTGAATGAATTTTTGAGACTGCTGTAGTTGTGATACAACGAAGAAAAAATAGGTGTCCCCTTAATAGGCATAGGGGTTATTTGACCATTTGGCATACTCAGAAAGTTCCGCCGTTCCCTTAGTAGGGGTGCCTCTTAATAGGAGTTGACTGTAGGCCTAGTTTTAAGAGATATATTTCCCCTCGTTTCACGGAAAAGTGTCGCTCTAATAGGGGCTTCTTCTGAATAGGGGTGTCTCAATATTAGCCATTCTCAAGAGAGAACTTTTGGTGTCGACACTGTATGACAGACTTGACAGAGTACAAATCTTGACAGTCGAAGAAAGTCGATGGAACATGAACAGAAAACAGGGAAGAATAAAACGATATACTGTAGGCCTACTGTATATGGTTTATAAACAGTATGGGCCTGTATATTATAGGCCTATAGATAGGCCTTAAACAAAACCATGGAGTGATGGCAGTTTGTTGGTATATTTATTAGATTTAAATGAACAAACGTTTTCGGTTATCAACCTTTGTCAAGCAAATATGTATATCAAGAGCGTATCTAAGGTGTCTCTTATACACATCTAGATGTGTATAAGAGACCAAGAACTATGTTCGAATTCTGTACAGCTGACGTCCTATGTTCTATATAAATATGCTGACTTAGGAACATTAACATTTATATTTCGACTACTCAACCTGTAGTCTTTGTCAACGCTTGACACAAAATCAAAGACTGGAATTATAGTTAAAGTATTTGTTGCAATAAACTTCAGTGTTTCTGAAGTCAACATTTTTACAACATGTATATATAATATAATGTATCTCCTGTCGAGATCGAGTTAAAATCCGTATTAATTACAAACTAAATAGAATTACACAAATTCTTCGGTCATTTTTAAGGCGGATATAGGCCCTAGGCCAATGCAATAATTTGTTAATATTAACATCTTATTGTATACTACTGTAGTATACTTAAAGTTAATAGCATAAACATTAATCAATCACCAACGTTTTAACAGGAAGGAATTACTTTAGACTTAACATATAGTTTGTTTTATATTCACTGCGTAACCACAACAAAAATTGGCGACCGGGTTTTAACTACGTACCGTATGTTATCATTTTCCTGTTGCAATGTACAATTTCCAATGCATTATTAATCGCATTTCATGTTTCAGAAATAAACCGAGTTTGTGTGAAACATGTTTGCTGCCCTATATAATATCTGTCTGTTTAATTTTTTTTTTCAATTTAATGTATCTCACTTTTACAACAGTGGCACACATAAAATAGCTTTATCGTGCATCCGAAATATCTTAATACAAAACATAAAATTAACATTATTTTCTAAATACAAAAGAATGTTATACAGAGGCCTACTAAATTTAAAACAAATCTTTAAACAATTAAAAAATACAGAAAGAGAAGCTTGAAATCAAATTGTGAGCTAAACAGATTCTTAATCTATATATCGAATTCGTAATAAATAAACCTGTCTGTTGCAATATACAATTTCCAATGCATTAACTGACCATATTTCATGTTTCAGAAATAAACCTGAGTTTGTGTAAAACTGCCCTCTATACCATAATATTGATTTCTATCGAATGATTTCTATGAACTTCTTGATCCATTAAAAGACATGGTCTTTAATGGTGTGGTGTCAGAAAAATAAGTGGTCCGACAGAGGATTTGACATAATAAGTGGTCCGACAGAAGATTTGACATAATAAGTGGTCCGACAGAGGATTTTACATGTTGAAGCTCCGATAGGGGTCCAGCGGCTAATCTCTTGCTGCCTGAATGAAGAATTTGGCCGAGACACTCTAGAACATATTATTTACCAAAGAAAATTAATAAATTAATAATTCAGAAAAAATATATTTTTGCTTTGATCGGGTGAATGTGAACAAGAGGGGGAGCTCTGATAGGGGTCCAGCGACTAATCCTGAATGAAGAATTTGGCCAAGACACTCTAGAACATGTTATTTACCAAAGAAAATTAATAAATTGATAATTCAGAAAAAAATATATTTTTGCTTTGATCGGGTGAATGTGAACGAGAGGGGGAGCTTGAGCAGTTTGACGGAAAGGGGAGGGATTTGGCCAGTTTTTTAGGCAATGTGCTGCTCAGGGGTTAATCTGACGTGTTCTTATGAATTATGCAGACTAGATAGAACCAGTGACAGATTGGCTTATCTTCCCTGTTTTTTGGGGGGGGGGGAGGAAGGGGAAACGATAACGGGCATCACTCAAAATCTCTTAGAAGTGTTTCAGGTGGCCTAAACCCTGGAAACAATGACAATGTAGCTTTTTTAAAGACGTATGTGTTGGATTGTACTGTTGCGTGTGCTGTGTCAGAAAAAGTGAATACCACTTTCAAGTAATTTGAATGCTAATACTTTACACCATGAAGACCGCAACCTTCGGATCGGATGTACAGCAGGGGTCATGCGAGCATAGGACTCCTGCACAATGGATATCACTCATCAACTAATTCACACGAGCCATTTCTCAGTCAATACAAAAATTAAAAAAACAAGAAGAAATTGCTACTTTTGTTTCATTTACAAAGTGATTAGCATTTATTTCCAAGAATAACTGGAAAGACTACATACACAATGAAGTCAATTTGGATAATAATTTTTCTCTGACACAATTTGATTGATAGTAGTATTACAGACAAATGGGTGAAAGATATTGCAGGTATGACATTTACACAATGAGCCTGCTAGTACACCATTAACATCATTTTTAAAACTTAATAAACTATTTTAAATAATTTGTTTTTTTCAATACATTGACAAAAATCACAACTTAGGATTTAGACACTCAAGAACACATTAAAATTGAAGATGAACAAAATAAATAAATAAATGTAAATTAACGAATCAAAACACAGGATACATGAAGCAAACAATTGGCCTGAATAAGATGCATTGTCTCCAATTTTACTACAGGATTTTATGCCCTAGTTTACCCCCGGTTTTGACTGCCAAAATAATTGGGTGGGGGAACATTAGTATTTCTGGAATGACTTGTCATTTTCAGGTCAGGACGCATTACTACAGGGCACCCTTCAATTTGAGACCCCTCTCCGAGACCCCTCTAATTTGTAACCACTTTTTAAAAGAACCAAATAACAATCTTCTAACACAATGCTAATCCTCTAATTGGAGACCAACAAGAGACCACACCAAATGTTCACATCCCAAAGGTCGTCTCGAATTGGAGGGCGAACTGTAGTACATTGTTCTTCTCTTAAAAATCTAGAAGTTGCTAATAAAGTGAAACTAGCTTTACACTGGTATGAACTCCTTTGAATCACTCGTGCAAACTTCCAACTTTAATAACAAAGTTAAATTTTATAAATTTATTCATTCATTCTTACTGATTTCTAATTTTTCATTAACAAATAAATACTAAAATTAAAGAAAGACAAATTAATTTTTAAAAAAATCTTTGCTAAATTTAAGAAACGACTGAAAGTTGCCTTGCGGTTTACTGTAATTCATCAAGTTATAAATACAAATGTCTTGTTACAAGAAATATGAGTTGAAAGAATTGCTTCTAAATACATAATGATTTTCAACAAAATATCAACATTTATGAATATTTCATGGTTGTTTATTCTTAGATTAAAATCAAATTCAACTTTGTATACTTTTATTGATTATTTTTTTAGAACCATAGTGCAGGATTATCCATCCAGGTACACTTTTTAATTGTTTTTTTTTTCTCCAACTGTCGAACTGTCTCTTTACGACAGGAATATATCCTTCAGTAAAAAGCACCTTTACAATAAAAAAAAAGACTATTACTTACAATTTGTACATTGAACTTATTATATACATAATTTACATTTAAGGCCCCATGTTACTCAGGCTGTTGTTCTAAGTACAGTGTAACTGAAACAATATGATCAGAAAACAAAAACATTTCAAAGCAAATTTTCAAAGTAACGAAATATATGAGTTGTGTGGGTATAAAAATACTAAAATGTAGTTAACAGATAAATTCACTATTTAAAAATTTGGTTAATCTTATTTTCCCCAGATTACAGTGAAAAATACCCGTAAAAACAGAGAAATGAAGGTTTCTTAAGTTGATTGTCTCTCTTTAATTATAACATGATAGTAATAATAAATTATTAGCTATGCATATTCAAGATCAAATTTACATTAACACAGCATAATAATGCAGTTAATGATTTAAATATTTATGATTCTGTATGAATATTCATGATCTAAGTATTGTACCATTAACCTAGCACATAAAGATGCAGTTTGATTGAAATATTTATGAATATTCATGATCAACACATAGCATCAAAAAATGATGATAAAGACCATGCCAGAAGGCATATCAAGCACACTGTTGTAAAATACAGATGTGTAGTCATTCTATGGCTATCAGCAACAAGTCCATTTCAGCGTTACAAGCTTCGCAGCACATCCCCTCTGCCGCGACCGACAACCACATTAATTAAATCAATCTCAAGGTGTTTTCGGACACTGCGTGCCAACTGAATTGTCCAGATGTTTCTTGGACTGCCGCGTGTCTCTAAATTACAATGTCAAGTCTTTGCGTATACAGCCCACACGTAAATTGTCCAGATGTTTGCTGGGACAGTTGTGTGCTGCTATATTTTCATCCACAAGTTCCTGCATATATAACATCATCGCATAAAACTATCTCCTTTTATTCAGTCTGATGATGAGGTGGGCAACATCGTGTTTCCGTTTTCCTGCTTTACTGAATTGATTGCACTTCGTAGTTGTAGTAACCATTGTTTTTTATCATGTTCATCGTTCGCTTGCAAACTGCATGACTGTCCGCTACTGCCATCCACAGGGTTAATTCGTAATGTGTGTTTATCTGTTAGAAGAAAATGAAAATATAAATTTAGTTTTATATAAACAAATAGAAATATATGCATTGTGAGACTGATAGAGCAAAGCCTAGTGGGACAAAATAATGACCACATACTGTACTAATGAGATAATTAATATCATGATTAAAATAATTAATTAAGCTTCATAACCATGAACTCATAAGCTCATTAATTAAAAATTAATTATTATTTTATCTCATTCTAAACATCAGAATTCATGATCTTATAACTCACATTTGGATGAAATCAGCCAGAGAGAATATTTCAATATTTAAAGTCTTAAATCACTTAATATTATATATATATATTTTGGACATATTGTTGCATTCATCATATTTATAAATTAATAATAGAGAAGAACTTACATGTTTGGTTGTTTGTGAAAGCACCTCTGAATGACCCACCAGACTTGACTGTTCCATCAGATAGATCTTCGACCATCAGGTTTCCGATGGGAATTGGTTGACGGTGAACTTGGTAGGCTTTGTTGCCATTGCGCGTGACCAGCCTCGTCATCACCAGTATCTCCTCAAACAGGAATACATGAAGTTTCTGCAAGGTTAACGATAAACATTCACGTCAGTATGAAATGAAGGATTATAAATATATAAATTCATGAGGACAAGACACCTGCTGTGGGGATGTCATGTGACTGAGATAATTTGCATAGTCATTGACTGAATCATGTACCCTTGAAATTGTACCGTTGTTCTTCAATAAGTTTTATGCTGGGTATACAACAGGCTTATGTTTGTTCAGACATATAAGAAAATATGTATAGTTTGACCAGATATGGTTGAGTATGTCAGATAAAAAATGCTGAAACATATAACTTACTGTTCCTTTGCTGTTTTTCAGTAAACCACCACAGAGCAGGACTTTTTGTTCATTTATCAGCGGATGCCTTTGTTTGTCGTCTAAGTATTCAAATGAGTTGATGTAATGACGGCATTTTGTTTCTCCTGTTCGCCTATCAACCATTTTTATCATATTCTCTGCAACTTTTATCTATAAAGAGTAAGAAAAGTCATAACTTATTTGAACAAGAAAAAAAAAATAAAATAAAATAAATTCAGGTTTTTAATGGCTGGTTTGTTGTGGTTAAATGTTTATGTTGGGAGAAGATGACGTAAACTGGTTGTCTGGAGGAAGCCAACACAGAACCAGACCAATCATTTAGACCAGGTAGCAAACTCGGAAGTTATAAAGACTAAACCACAAGATATCTCATCAGACAGAACAAGTTATTTATTGATAATTTGAGGTGGTACAACCCACAAGATTATGGGCAAGGCTGAAGCCAGATTCATAAATCTCTCAATTTGAATGGTAATGACATTTACAGGAAGTTTCGATATGAATTTTCAAATTAATCACTATCAATACGACCACAAATGTGATAAGAGTGACATAAATTTTTAAAACTATTAGACTTACTGCTTCTACTAAAGATTGTCTATCTTCGTGATCGCTTGGCGTCAACATTAAGATGTTCTTCAGCAAGAGTGGGTACTTTACTAGTCGACTTCTGGGAACGTCTAGAAAATTCCAAAGATCTAGCTTGCGGCTGAATGGCGATTCTTGACACCTTTGCAGAAAGTCACTAACTTGCTTTGTCTGCTTCTTCTCATCAAGGAGAGTCTTTGCAGCGAGTTGGTTGGAACAATATGTTATATATGTATCTAGAACGGTGGGCAACTGTAGAAAAAAAAAACAAAAAAAAATGTTTATCATTCCAAAGTGTTTACTTGCCTCGAATAACAAGGTCAGTTGGGAGAAATTGCTGAAAACTTCCTTGTACCAAACCAAGAGGTCCAGTCATTTACCTTGAAATTCAATACACCTAAGCATTTCCCTCTTAAAACATTCATGTTAATTTTCTCAGTCAACCTTCCAATCTTTCCCTGTACTGTATGTTTTCAGGTTAAATACTTGCAATTATAGCTATACATTGTGCCTAGAACTTAATTATTACGAGCAAAACAGGACATACCCATTCTAGGAAAACTTTTCCGACAACATCTGTGGTACCATCTTGATTTCTTTGCAACCTTAATCCATTAATTAATTCTGAAAAATACAAAAAAATGTGTTTTATGAGATAATGTCATAAATTTTCAATTGCAAGAACATTCATCATAATGATCGCATGCCTTCTCCTTGTGACAGATTGGTTTAGTTCTCTTTAAGCTGTCCAAAATTTTGTCAATTGGGTCCCAACTTCCCATAGCCTATTAAATTGTTTTCAACATCTAACAGAAAGAGAAAATTAGATTTACACAAGAACTAGAAAACACATAACAGGGGTACAATATGTGTTCTTACACCATTTGGAATAACAAGTAAGAACATGTGCCTCTGCTAGACTATCTGTAACAAATATTTACCTATAGGAGGAGATTCTATTGTATAATTCATTTAAGTATTGTACTACATGTCTCTTCTGATGTGAAATTGATGCGTATTTGAGTTTCACTTCTCAGGCTCGCATTACGTAGTTCAGGTATTCAGTCCAAATTAATGCACTCCCCAGGAGGTAGATTTTTTCACTATTAACAAATAATACAGTTTGTTTTTTTCCAGGTAAGCTTCCCCCTAAGAAAAAATATTTACTGATTTTTTGATTTATTTTTCCTTACTATAAGCTAGCCTCCAGACAAAAAACCTGATTTTGAATTGTAATGAAAAAGCTATCAACAGGAAACATTTGTACAGGGATAATTAATTAAATTAAGCTTCAGTAGTTGGACCATAATACTTTCACTTTAAGCCACATAATCTTGGTTACCTAGCTGCTGCAAACACTTTGTTCACCAGTATCATATATACTTATCAACTGATAAACAATTTGTTTTAAAATGTTTCATGATCTTCTTAAAGCCAGTCTAAAATTGCTAACATGATTTTTTGTTGGCTAACATTAAGCAAATCATTTCTTTCATGCATTTCCCAATGTGATTGGTTGTTGTTATGGAGCTCATAATCTTAGTCGTACTGATATGCAATCGCTAATAATGAGAGACTGCACATGAGAGTGCAACGGCAGGTTACTATGGATTTGATTTGAGGAATGCTGTGCTTTTAATACCTATGAATAGTATTAGCTAATTTTGGTATGTATCTGATTTTCTATTGCGCTTAAGTCTTATCTTAAAACTTCTCACACAAATCTTCTGAAGAGCATCATAAAAATATCACTAAGGGTTTCAGATCAAAATGAAACTTTTCTAGGTCTTTAAAATCATTTTCGCTTGTGAGTTGAATATCATTTGAATTAATATTAATTAGATTTCAGCTGAAAATGCTTTTAGCTTGCTACTCTAGATGAACTTATCTATTGGAACTAATTCAAGAATTGCTCAAGACAAGATCTTACAACTTCGCAGACACACGGGGAAGAGTAAAAAATGGAATGCTTGTTTCACTTCATTCAAAAATGGCACAGCGCCAATGTGTGTTTACAACAATTTGAGTGACACCTTGTGAAAACAAATATTGAAAATCGTTATAAGAACTTACCTTCGTGTAATGGAGTCAACGTTTCTAACGTGCCAAATATTGTGTTCAATTCGTTCTCTGTAAGCATTTGCAATGATCGCATGGAATCGCGGTAGGTTTTCATGATCAGTTTTAGATCGTCTACCATGTCGTGCTCCCCTTGTAACAGCTCAAAAATTGCCTATTAAAATACAAAGAGTATTGTAGAATTATTATGCTGTGTAGCTAGCTAAAGGACAAACAAAAACCATTAAACATAACACCAAATGGTATTACATGAAGTGTTCAACTTGAAAACTTTGGCCTTTGCAAACAATTCTGAAATTATCTTAGACAGTACCCACAACCAGACATCACAGTTTGTGTCTAGCCCAAGAAATCTGTTCACCAGACATGATTAAACAATCTTTTTCAGACAGACATTTGCTAATAATTAACTACCATATCAAATTAAATTTTCAAATAGGAATACCAGTCAACATGTTGGTAACAAAAGAAACCCACATTTTAAATGTTAATAAGTTATATACAGTAGTAGTATATAAATATAAGTTGTTCTTAAACACATTAAAAAAAAAAAACTTCAGTTAATTAAACTTACCTCTTGCCGTTTTATCTGTATTTTCGTCATTACTTCGTTGATATTTCCCTGTACGGTTTCCGACCATAATCTGCTGTCCCGCCTCTTCGTTGGCGTAGCCTGGGGTTTGCTGTATGGTTTGATCGTCACACTCGGCGATGAGGTGCTGTTGCGAAAACTCATCGACCTCTGTAAAAGTAATTTTGAGATCTGAAGCACATGAAAATTCTCTCGTAATTCCACAATGGCAGGTTTCTTCACTTTGCTAGTCGCGACACTCGTGCTGGCCATGTTTTCTTTGGAGCCAGACCCAAGGTAATAATTTTCACAAGGCATGACTTTGTTATACAGTGAGACTAAAATCCCTGCTTAGCTATTGTTCCTCTCACTGCTGTATTCGTTAATGATCTGAGTGGCTGGCTGTTGAGTTCTGATTTTAATGATGCAGTCAGGAACAGCTGACCAATAAACAACAGCCAATAGGAAGCCTGCCCTTCGTATAGTAGGTTATAGATGATATGCTGCCTGTTCAGTGTCTGTCATGATAAGAATGCCTACACCCACCTAGCTAAAGGTTCTATTTGAACCACAGTATATGTCCCAAAATAGAAATATTTTTAGGCTCAAAATATTAATTTAGTTGCCTAGATCAGCATCATAATATCACTATTGTTATATTACTATTGTTGTTATATCATTGTTTAATTATGGTTAATACATTAGCTTGAAAAGCTAATGGAGCTGTTTCATATTTTATTAACGAACACGGACATGCTCAATAAGCACCATTCTTATGTAATTTCTTAGGTTCAGCCCACAAAGAAATCAGCAAATGCAATATTCTATGTTTTTTTGTTATGATAACTGTAGGTGTACATAAGTAATTGTTTGGTTAACTGAGTTCATGTGAATGGTTATGTAAGCTGTAAAGCTGAAGTCTCATCATGGATGTTTCGAGAAAAAAGGAGAGGGATCGGCTGATGTTGAACTGGGTATATAATTAATTCTTCCAATTTAGTTATTTTTTTTTGGCTTAGTTATTTCTTTAATTTTGATGGGTTTTATATGATTGTGTTTTTTAACTGTCCTTCATTGTAGAATTAAGTGAATATCATTATCCTGTGACTTTTCACACAATAATTTCCTTTGGATACACTTCCCACTAGGAATTGTTGCCACTCATTAAAGAAAAGCGTAAAATTCTTATTTAAAAATATATTAGTCGGCTGGTATCACCGGCTACCATCAGTCCTACTGAACTCAATGGTAATGTAAAAAAACTCTTTTCACAAAAACAACAGTAAATTTGTTGGTAATCAATTTAAATATTTTAAGTTTAAAAGTCTGTAAATTCTTGTAAATCCAAGAAATATAAATTGTTTAGACATGTGGCTGAAGTTCTTAATGTTGATTCTTTTAAATAAGCAATTGCATTTTTTAGGGTTTTCCTGATTCTACCAGAAATATTAACACCACCCACAGTTTCCCCAGATTTTTAATTAAAAATTTATTACTGTTTTTCATTATTTCTTCAAACACCCCTTCAATTTCTTAGAATATTTGTTTCTACAATATATCCAATATATCATCATTGTTTCTCAATGCAGCCTGGCTTTAAGTCTGCCAAAAATAATTTCTATCAGTGGTACAGTATGTCAATGTAATGAACGTTTCATTTTCTAGGAAACATACAAGTGCATTTTCATGTTGCAAATCATGAGGGAGACACTGAATATGACATATTAAAATAGAATCAATCAATTAGCCAATCTATCAAAAAGATAAAAATGTGTGGTACTACACTAGAAAAACTTTTAAAAACTCGTGCCTGTAGTGTAAAATAAATACTTCAATTACATATAAAGTTTTGAAATGACTGAGATATGTGAAACCATACCTCCATGGTGAAACATAATTTATTTTATTTTTTTCTTTTTACATAAACTAGACATTTATGACTTATTTACGTACTATATTTAAAAAATGTAAAATGGTAGGGGAAAAAAATGAAAACAATGAAAAATGTGGGTGTACTTCATATAAATAAATCTCTAATTTCAGCCTACATCCTACATAAGATAGATTAAATAATTGTATAACCATTATTGAAAATTGTAAATTATATAATAAGTAGCTATTTCTCCATAAGAAGACAGACATACGTTGGAATAATGGCTACTTGATATTTGGTAATAAAATGACACTTAACACAGCTTGCTATCTCCTCATCACATAACTACCTCAATATGAGGCATGATAAAAATAGATCCAAATATAAAGACGACTAGTTAATCTTAGACTAGACAATTATGCAAATTGTTCTCTTACTTAGAAATCCACAGGTATGAATCTATTTAAAATACGTCATTACTTTTAAACACTGTTGAAATTTGAGTTGAAAAAAAAAACCATAATTACTGTATATACAAAACACACTACTATGTGAGAGGTCATTTTTTTTTTCTCTTTAGAGAATCCCTAGCTTGACATCCTCTCCATGTTAAATTAATTACATGTTATTGAAATCAGCCAAAGACTGAACTTTCAGTTTTAGGCCGCAATCCTAGAATGTACAAACTGATAGTTCCAAGGCCGTGCAGACTGCTTAAGATGCATTAACAACATGAATAACATGCTCACCGCCTGGGAATTATGGGGCGCTATTAACTAGCAAACAAATCATCTAACCACCGACAGAGTGTCAAGAAATTGTTTCATTTATGATAAATGGGAGAAATAATATTTTCTGAAAACTTATACATTTGATAAAAAGGTGAATATGTTTATATCAATGTATCCCAGCATGCTGTAAACCGTTGTGAGAATGATTTAATGTTTATTGGGGCTATACAAAAATAAATTATTATTATTATTATTATTATTATTATTATTATTATTATTATCAATAACTTTTTTGTGCTTTTTTATTACTATATTTATTCAAAGTATTTTATATTAGGCAAGAAATATATTCTTTTAAGGAAGGCTTCTTTTGTGGCTGTCAGTTTTTACAAATCAAGGGTGAAACCAAATATGATCCAAACAAGTGAAAATACAAAAATATGAAAATAATACTGCTAATAATAATACTGATATTACTGCTTTAGTAATTTGATATGCCAGTGATAAGGACTGTGTTGTTGAAAAAAAAAAATTAAAAACTGTAGCAAAAAAAAAAAAAAAGAAAAAAAAAACTCCAAAACACAGACACAAGAACACTTCATTTTCTACAAGGTCTTTCTTTAAACCATATTTTAATAGCCATGTTTATTTGTTGCCCACCACACCGAATTCTTGGATTCGCTAACAAGATTATAATTAAATAAATTACTATATTTCAATAATAAAAGTGTTTAAACATTGGAATCAAAAGAAAGACTGTAATGAAAGTACGCAACTGCTTATAGCCTCGAAAGATTTGGCACTAAATATTCTCACTTTAGACAATCATTACGACAGGTAAGTTAGCTTAAAAGCTTTACTTGAATGTAATCCTTATGTTGCTCCGACAAGCTAAACTAGGATGATGTAATATTTATTACTTTCAATGGGAAAATTACAAAAAAGGAACACAGTTAAAGGAAACGATAAGTGGATGCAATTGTAATGTGTTAATGTATGTATGTGTAAATTTAAATTACCGGTATGTATTATTAAGTATCACATAAATATAAATCTTTTTTTTTTTTTTTTTTATCATAGAAATATATATTGTATAACTTTTACACCTTTCTTTGGGCCAGATCATGTGTTCCTGCCAGGGCAAAAAATGAATTTGAGTCCACACATCATGAATTGGCACTTGACATTTGGCCTCATTCTGACCGCGATTTGACATTTAATCTCAAACGTCCAGTCTTTTTTTACTCTTATATTTCGGCCTAAATGGTTAACATGGAACAATGAACGATTGGGGGAAAGAGGTTATGCTGTCTGACAGGCAAGTCAGACAATTTCCGACTGAAAGCAGTGGTGTGGGGTTCAGAAGGATATCTTGGTGCTTAGAAAATTCCCCTTTTTTGGTCCAATTTATGGCCGAGGGGAGACAGGGACTTGGTGTGTCCAACATGGATTAAACCCTTGCCCAAGCTGGCACAGTCCCTGAATGCCAGCCCATTAGACTGTAAATGAGGGCATACTGAATGCTACCCATATGTATGACTCTGCTCAACACAGCTGACACAGTTCCTTAGCCTTAATTCAAGTGAGTTACTTCACCTTTAAAAGTCTTATGCAGAAGTAATTAACACAGCTTAAGACAATCTTTTAAATAATTACAGACTTCTCTATCATCAAAATGTAATCAATGAAATCAAATCTTACCTGACTATCTAGCAAGAAAAATTCCATCATATTTAATAGGCTATTATCCTGAACTACGACAGTAGGTCTATATTATTGCACAGCAAATGTCAAACTAAATTAAAAATCCTTTTAAGTGTCAACTATAAGATGCTAATTGGTGCACAAATGTAGCCAATAGGAAGAATCACAAAGCCTCATTTCACACCCTCAATGTCTTAAAACCGTGCATTCTTCGCATGACAGCGCTTTGAAAACATAGACTCAGTGAATCAAGTTATTTTGACTCTATTGATGTAGAAGATTAACTTTGGCTACTGGTGTAGAATTTTACATATGGGAAGCAGTTCACAAGTTTTCAATACAATTATTTTAAGATTACCATGAATTAGGACCTTTTTCTTAGGAAAGATAATATTTCAATGGAGTAATTATTAGCTGTTATTTGAAGTTTAATTTCAGAAGGTCATCATAACTGTGCTGATAGTACAATAGGAAAAATCTCATATTTTCAATTTGCAGACAATCAACTAGAAATCAGCTCTGCTCTAGAAATACATGCACAATACAAACAATATAAAACTATATTGTGCCCATCGCTGCTTTGAAATCTTCAAAAATAAGATTCTATATTTCTTCCTAATTATATAAATTTAAAGCATTTAACCATCCCATTACTACACTGTTTACATTCACCAATAACATTTTACTTTTTCCTGTCTGGATTTTCTTGGCTACACCATTTGCTAAATAACAAAGCAAAAAAATTTTTTTTTTCTGCCCTCTTCTGACGATCTTTAAAAAAAATATTTTCGCAAAAAGAGATATAAAAAAAGTCTCACCTAAACATATATAGCTTTTCTTCATTAACTTCATATATTGGAGATGTATAATTTATGAGAAAATGCATAAATTTATAATCCAATATTTATTTTAATATCGTAACATTAGTCTCTCTCGACTGTTACCATAAAGTTGGTTAAGAAATAGAACCTGTATAGTTCATTGTCGTTCAATCTTAACAGAATTATATTACTGTCAATGAGAAGAATTTTTTAATGAGGAACCGATGAAGAGCTTTTCCCTACAATGAAAGAGTGATTCACTTGACTGCAAGTATGTATTCTATTCAGCAGATTACTAATACACACTGAAAGATTTGAGTTTAAAATACAAACATAAATCTAAAAAACATTAAGTAAAGCCATGTTAGTCTGGTAAAATTATAAAATAAAACACTTGTAGCACATTGTAGACCAACTTATAATCTTCTAATACACATGCTTTCCCCATGGACCTATTAATAATAATTGTTAATAGGTCCATGCTTTCACCAAAGGCTATGCTGGCTTCATTATGTGCTGTAATGAACCCCTATCATAACCTGCATTAGAAAATAAATATAGTTTTGTAGCTATTTTTTTCTCCCAAATATTCAGCATATTTAAAAATACTTTATTCATATGCCTGTACTCAAAAATTTAATCTTGTTTTATTTTCTACTCCTTTTTTGTAAGAAAAGGCAAATACAATTTTCTTTTTACAGTTTTATTATTTTGCAGTTTAATTTCAGGATATCCCCATTATTTCATTAAAAAGCACATTTCTACAGCAAAATTGAAATAATTATAAGGACAAGAAAAATGAATAAATTTTCACTTCTTATCTGCCTTCTTTAAAAAAAATGTATTTATTTTACTGAGGTAAACACTTATATTAGCAACACTGTTTGAATATAAATATAAATTTCTTATTATATTGTCCTTAAGTTTATTCCACTTGGTAGGATAGGGCAGCATAATGGAATACATACAGTAGCTCTTTTCTTATTTACTCAGTAGGCCTATATGTAAAATTAGTACAGTATAATTACAATCATACTAAATATAGAACAGTCCTATATATAGTATTACCTTGATATTCACTGTTAAGGCATTAAAACGAAAGTGGCATGAGGGCAGTAAAGGTCCCTGACCTCCAACATGACGGGAGATTGTTTTGGGTTTCAAATGGAGTGCCACAAAATAACACAGCCTGTTTCCGATCACGTTCAGAATGAGCTGCTAGATGGTACAATTTGTTCATATTATATTGTTCAGAATATGAATTTTATGCATTGACCTTCAATGGAAATTATATATTTTATATATTTTTTAACAATAAAGATATTATTTGGTGATAGTATAAGAAGGTAAACACATAAGCAATGAATTATATCATCACTTTAAAATTGTGTTTGCACAATATGCAAATGGTTTAGAATAATATTGTATTTTGTTGCTATTGATTTACTGTACTGCAATTACATACTATATGTGCTGAGTAAATTAATAAATGAGTGTAGGCAGAGTATAGTTGGCTAAACTGCCAATTAAATGTTTATAGTTGATAAAAAAAAATTGATTAAAAAACATTTGAAATTTTGAATGATACCATCTGTGTTGAGACTCAAATTGAGCCATTTAAGTTTTCCCTGATTTACTTTGCTACATAATCTCTTTACTTCTAGCCAATAAATCCCACACAGAACCAAGAGTTCTGCTTAAATGGAATTTTAAAAATATGTAAAGTGGTGTAACATAGTCTTTGTTTACATTTTATTGGTAGTAAAGTTACAGTAAGTATTTCCAGTAAGTAGGCCCTATAGTATTCCTACACTTTCTGTTTTATTTCTGCAAGTTTTCTTGGAATGTGTAGTCAAATTTTACCATAATTTACTAATTCAAATTTTCCCATAATTTTACTAATTCAAATTTAAGGATGCAGAATTTCACTTAAAAACTAAAGAATTTTGGTTTATCGATTGTAAAATGCTCCCTAAAAATGTTGGGAAAAGAAGTATAAACAAATTTATTCCAGATGTGACCTTTCTTTCTATAGTACAAATAGCCATTTATATTTCAAACTGATCCCCACATTACTCAAGCTGGTTAGGTGAGACTTTTTTTATTCCTTGTTTCGCATACTTTTTTTTAAGATCAACAGAGGAGGGCAAAATAAAAATAAAATTTTTGCAAATAGTTTTGAGAGAGGAGAAAATAAAAATAACATTTTATTGGTGAATGTAAAATGGGATGGTTAGATGCTTCAAAATTACATAATTAGGAAGAGATATACATATCTTATCTTTGGAGATTTCAAGGCAGCAGAGGGCGTAATTAAAAATAAAAATTTAATTTTTTTCTGAAATTTCTTTTTTTGTGGCGACGGGTGCGCTAATTGGCCAAAAATAAAATTTTATTTCGAAATTATCAATATTTGCGTTCGGTGGGTTCGCTAAACAAAGTATAAAAAATGACTCGCCTTATGGGCTTATGCAAAAAAACTGCTAATTGGCAATAAATTGTTAGTTCAAGTAATTTTTGATTCAAAGCTTTTATACATAAAAGGCAATTAAAATGTAATTATTCAAGTATGTTACCTCAATTTTGTTATGTATATGTTTATGTACTGTACAGCATTACACAGCAAAAAATATCTGGTGTGTACAGTATAAAACAAAGTAAGAAAGTCATTAATTTTTATCTTCCTGCTCGTGTTAGTGTGGAAAGAAAAGATTCTCCTGAATAGCATAGGTTGTGTTAATGTAGTTTTCACATCGCGTGTATGCGGTTGCTGCTAAACGTCCTTGGGCAGTCTTTACGTTCCCTTGTGCCATAGTTTCTTAGCCACACGTTAAGAGGCTATCAACAAAAATTTGTTGTGGCAAGAACAATGAGGGTTGCGCCATATGGATTTGATTACATGGAAGAGGTACACAGTTCTGTTGCCACTTTAGGATATTAAAGGTGGATGTAGTGACTTGTGAAAAATATAAACTATTACAAAAATAATATTATGGTTGGGCTTATCCTTTAAGGATATGACATCTCTAAATTAAGATTTTGAGGTTTAAATCCAAAATTAATAAACATGCAAAACACTTCATAATTAAATTGTGGCAAGAGGTATAAATAAAGCTGCAAAACAAAATGTTTTGCTACTAATTCCATTGATTTTCTGTTTTCAATGAAGGTATATCAATATTTTTAACATCTTCATTTTCTCAGTATAAATTAATTTTAAAAGAATTTTTATCCAATAAGAAACCATAAAAATAGACTTTTAATTGGGAATGTAGAATGTAAACACAAAACAAATTCAATCAGCCGTGACACACACACGTTTTTACATTCTATTATAGGTCAATTTTAATTTTCGCATAAACAAAAAAATCGGCACAATCATTATGTTGAGTAAGGGCTGTGAAAAATCCAACACATTCCTACACTATCGTCTTAGTCTTATGATGCAAAAACTGTCTGTATACTGTAATGTTGTTTATGTGAAATTGTGTCAGAAAATATCTGGAAGCATAAAGGGATTGAACCCAGGCAACTGAGATTGGAAAATGACCACCCTCACATCCATACCACAGCTCCTTTCAATAATAACAATTACACAGCTCATTAACAAATAACAATTGAATAGGTAAGTGAAGGTGGGAACGTAAAACTTGAAAGAACACCTGACTCAATATAGCAAGATGACTCACATTGCAAACAATGATTGAATATAAAGGCTTCAATTCTTAACCCAAGCCAAGAAAAAATACTTGTTTTGAAGTTGTACAGTACATTGCACCCTACGGTCTTTCAAGAGGATTGACTTCATCGCAGGTTAATATAACAGCACAGTTTGAATGAGAAGTTTAAAGATTTAGGAGGCGATTGTTGGCGTTACATAAAAGAAACAACCAATGGTGAAATCAAGGGTAAAATCAAGGTTAGTTTAAATGCGAACTGTAAACAAAGCCATCGGAGAGGAGAGGGTCAAGAAGCAACCTCTTAAACTTGCAAGCATTTTAGAACACAATAAATTGTCTCTTGACCGTGGTTTTAAATTTGTTCTTTTGGTGTAACTGTAATACAGCTGCGTATATTCTTCTGTGCCCTATTCCAACTTAAAAAATAGTTTTAGCAATGTTCAACTCAGAGCAGCGCAGGTTTTACTGCTAATGAGTAAATTACCATAATTCCTCGGGTATCTGCCCACCTGGGATATCTGCCCACCTAGGTTACAACCGGCCACTCCCCGCCCCCCTCCATTTTTTGTACTAGTCTTTTCTCAGGCAAAAGCCCAGGGTATGACTTTTACAAAATTTCTCATAAAAAATATCAATATTGCCTTTGAATTAGGCATACAGTGTTGAAAAATAGCAATTTTATAAAAAAGAGTATTTTTCAGGTATAAATAAGCCCACCACAAAAAATTGGCCCAATTTTGTTTTCTAGGGGTTGGACTTATACCAGAGGGACTATGGTACATACTGCAGTTAAACAAAATCACATATCAATATTAGATACAGGAGTGATGTTTTGCATTACCTGACATATTTTCGTACCGAATCCTCAGTACGTTATCAAATACTCGAGGAAAAAAAAAGTCGCAAGTGATTCAGGTTGGCACTGAGTATTTGGTAAGAGGGCAAAACATTACTCCTATGATATTTTCATGATGCAAAACTCACATCAAAATCAGTTAAATACTCATGAACAGAAAAAAAAACATTTTTCAGTATTATTATTAGATTTAATGGTAAATAAGTTTACCTCTTTATAAAAGTAATGCCAACAAAAAATAGCAGTATTAACAACAACTGGATGAATAATAATGATATAAAATGGAGGCTAGTACATGCAAACCTTAACAAAGCATTTATAATTTATATATAAAATAGTTAAAAAATGCCAATACAAATAAAAACAATATAAAATATATTTAAATTATAACTAAGAATAATATCTGCCCAAATTTTACTTACCTGAAGAGCATGCCCAACTTTTTTGACAGAAGACACTGGAGACAAAAGGCTCACTAGCGATGTTCCTTTAACCAACGAACGTCCACGTCGACTACTTGTTCCCTACAAAATATAGAAAATAGAAATTGGTGAGATGGGTCATTCTTTACAAGCTGCTTCTGTTAACAAATGGAAAACTTTTCACATGATAATACGTTTTGTCATCTGGTAATTAAGAAAATGAAATTTTACTTTTTCTGAAGATCTTCAAAACCAGGTTTTAACAAGAGCGACCTCTCACTGGTCTGCGCATTCCTCCATGCTTAAATACGGTACAGGCACAAGTTATTATATTGGTTTTTTGCACTAATAAAACAGATATTTTTAAAAAATAAGGATGTTTATTTGTACAAAAAAAAATTATTATTTAGAAGTAAATTGAAAAAAATAAAATTTTGTAAAATTAGAAAAAAAAAGAATACCAAGACACAATTCAAACTCACAACTTTAAGTTCTTTAGAACACATCTTTAACCGACTGCGCCATCTAAGCGATTCTCCCTATAAGAATGGCAGTAATGTACAGTCCTTGCTGAAACCCCTGTTTTGTTTTGTAGGTGTAGGGAAAATCCCGGGGTCCAACTTAAAAAAAGGGCGATGAATGTTGTTGGAAATAACCTCTTGTTTATGTGTACAAAATTTCCTGCATGTCCGTTCAAACTTTTGGTAACAAAAACAAGAACAAAAACAGCAGCGAGGCTCTGGGGTCTGCGCCTTGTGTGGACCCAAAAAGTCTTGTCTCGCAAGACTTCTTCTGCTCTTGACTCCTTCAATTTTATCCAGTAATCAAGACAATCACTTCCAGATACGACTAGAAAGCAGCCACTATGCTGACGTATTAGGCCAATTTGCACTTAATGAAATATACATACTGTATTCCACGAAATCAGCCAAACTTAACGTAATTGGTAAAATTCTGTGAATCTCACCTCGGTAAAGTATAAACAAAGCTGGGAACTACTTTGGGATAGATCTATCATAATCTAGCATTTTGAATGTAGGCCCACAAATATTTGGGCCCTTTTAAGGTAAAGGAGATAGTAACTATGGTATTGTAAACATGCAAGGGACAACAAAGGGACATGGGCATTAAGATAGTTAGTCAGCAGACACGGAGATAAGGGAAAAACAGATTAATGAAAACAAAACTTACACAAAAAAAAAGAAGCTACAATTAAAAGTTAGATGAAGAAGCTGAGGCAAATCAAAATTTGTATGTGACATACTCTGTATAATGCTGTATATAATGTACTATTTCTCAATCAGTTAGCGCAACTGCTTAGATAAGTTCTATCGTGTCCGACCGATTTCAGAATGAAATTTTAAATTAATGTTTGAGTTACGATAAAATAAATGAAAGGAATATAAGTCAAAAAAGAAAAAAAAAGTAATATAAGCATCTTGTTTGCAAAAGAATAATTTAATGTATTTATTTGTATTCATAATAAGAATTGTTCAAAGAGAAAAAGTATAAAATAATAAGTCTTGTTTACAAACAAAACAAAAAGACGTAGTGATACAATATAACACAAACAAAAATATGTATGACAAACAGCCTTGTCCAACTGATTTGTTTAGATTTTAACAAAAGAAGAAGAAATTACAAAAGTTAATTTACAAGATTACTTACTTTAAATATAAAAATAATATATAGTTATTTATTTAGCATTGTGGAAGAGTATAATAACAACAGTACATGTTTTAAACAAACATTCTTATACAATATTATACAATATTATACAATTAGTACATAGAATATTATATTAAGAATAACATGAACTGGTAAATAATATTTTATATTTTTTTTTAATTTTCTTTTTTTATTCAATTTTTAAAAATTTTTTGTTTAATTAAACAGTACCTGTGAATATAATCCAAGCAGATACTGGCCCTTGATGGCATTTGAAGCATGCAATAAAACTGAATTGAATTACGGTAAGTTTAATGAGGATAAAAAAGTTTCTCACACAAAAGTTTGAAGTTTTCAAAGAGCATGCCCCTTTTCCCCCAGTATTATTTATTTAATCTTTTTTTTTACTTATTTATTTAATCTTTTTTAATACTGTAGGCAAGTCTTTCAAATTATACTGATTATCAAAGTGGTACAGTGACGAAAAACATGTATTACAAATGCAAGAAAAAATGAATCAAAATAATAAATAAATAAAATATAAATAAAAAAAGTAAATAAATAAAAATAAAGAAAAGAGCCATTTTGCTTCATTTGTTTCATTGTTTTCACAGAGTTTCTTGATTTTTACTCAGCGATGTTGATTTTTGTTTAAAAGGTTTATTAACCTAACCAGGAAAGTACCCATGCGAAGTATGATTCATCCCTTTGGAATGAATGCCATGAAAGGGCTTTCCAAATAACAGCAATAATAGTAAGTAATAACTTAGTAATAAGTTACTAAGTGTAAGTGTAATAACAAAGTAATAACTTAAACAGAGCAGTCTCAGATAGTTCACAGTGTGTTTACAATTTTATAGATAGTTACTGTATCAGTCTGTTATCACTGATTTACTGTATTCTACCACTATAACACTGAATTTGTAATAACAATAATTTATAAAAATAATAATAATAATGATAACAATAACAGAAAATAATGATGATCAACAAACATTAATAATTATAATTAGATTAAATTCAATAAGTTTATGGATTTTATAAATGAATTGCAAGCAACACTTATAAGATAATTGATCTCTTTACTGAATTAATCTACAAACATTCCGGAGGGGAAAACCCACACTTATCATTCCTTGATAAAATTTCCCTCCTCTCTTCCGGATTATCATTATCATAATGAGAAGTTGCATCCTCATATTCTCACTTAAGGTGCTCAAGGATTGGTATGTTCCATGAACATCTACTACACATCTCTATAACTTTTATATAGGTCTATCCTTGTTTGTTAGTTGTATATTGAGATGACATCATATCTTTGAGCAGGGCAGTAAATCTTTCTCTGGTATTATACATAAAAACCATATTTTTAATATTATTTATCTTTCTATTGACTGAAAGTATAATGTTGCAGATTGCAGATTTTGCTAAATATATTTAGTAACAGTAGATGTATTATTTAAGTTAGTACTATAATACTTTCTATATTTGCTCAAGAAAGCAAGAAGTAAATTCCGTCATATAGCCTACGTATGTAAACAGTATAACAGATCCATTCAATTGGCCTACTAAACGTATATCCCCCAATAAAATCTGATAATGCAGGAATTCCTGACAGCTTGATATCCTTCTAGAGAAATTCCTTTGAAATAGTTTAAAACAATTCAGGGAAGAAAGGAATTTCAGTTATGAGCTTGTGAGAACCACATACTATATTTTTACTGTAGTATATTACTAGGATTAAGTGGGATTTTATCAACAGAAGACATAAAAGTCTGTAAGCTTGGACAGCGGAACACAATCAACAAAACAGCACTCGGCAAAATTACCTTTCACAGTTTTTAACAATGAGAAGCTTTCCCACCATTTGGCAACCAGTAAATTAAGACAGCAGCTTATCACTTGGCTAAACTGGTGGTAGCCGCTCTGTTTCTGATCTCTAGGTCTCCGGTCCAATTCCCATTGTTACTCTCCTTGTGTTTCAGCTGGAGGGCTGAAATGCAAGTTACGATAGCGAACCATTTAAGCCGTTGGACCTGTGTGCATTATGGCCTGTGTGCATGTTAAAAAACACAGTACACTATTTGGAAATGAGTAGGGGATTGTGTCCCAGTTTACTACCCAATCACCACCAGAAGGATCCCACTGGAAATATGTCTTCCTCAGATACCGAATAAATCCATTCATCCAATTAAGCTAATAGCTAATGCACCAAATCTTATCAATGATCAATAATCACAGCTGAATTCAGCTAAATATTTTCAGTACAAATTAGTATAAAAATAAATTTGATTTATTTTTTACAAATTTATTTTATTTAAGCCAACACCAAAAATACGAGCCAAGGATTCACTATTATCACTGTCTTACTTGTAGTTTATAATCCCTTTCACAGGATAAACATACACACAATGCTTTACACAAACCACAGATCCTATACCTGTACGTACACGCACGCGCACGCACACACATAAGGCTTAGGGAGTTGAGTTGTTTTGGCCGGGAGAAAAAATACTGCAGCACTGACAGGAATTGAACCAAGGAATCTGGGATTGGAAGGCAAACATCTTACAGTAACCACTAAACCATTCAACTCCACTCTCTACATTTATAATTTTCTTTGTTTCTGTGGGTTAAATCTCTTTTTGTTCATAAATCTGTCTGCTAAAGAAAACGACTGTAAAATACACAACTGAAGCATGAAAATTTAGTTGCTAAATGTCAGAATTATTTACCGCAAACTTTTAATGTTATATGTCTTTAATAATATATCAAAACATTTTTCAATAGACATCATTTATAGTCTTATAGTCTGTTATTTTTTTAAATAATGTACAAGAAAGCTGCAAAATTAAAAACTTTCTTTCAACATAAAGGGGTTCAAGCTAAATTGATTCATAGATAGGATTATGGGAATTTCATAAATGTATTAACTTATTTCATAAATGTTTAATTTTCAGCTTAATACATTTTGAAGACTGTGTTGTTACCTAATATTAGTATAGCAGACCTATCTATTTTATGATTTTTTTTGTTGCAAGAAATGGTATACTAAAGCTTGACTTAAAAATCAGAAATCTTATTTAACTCAAGTGTATGATGTAATTAATAGGGCAAACTGGTTCATTGACCAGTTTGTAGAAGCGCCTAGGTTCAATGCAAGGCAAATTGAAACAGAATCGTTAAGATATAATTGCAGCCTTTGGCTGCATATTAATGACATGCATTAGCAACTATTTAATTCACCATGTTTTTTATATACCGGTCTAATGATTTTCTCAAAGCTTCATAAGCAAAAACATCCAATATTTTGATTGTAAAGGATTTAATCTTGTATTCGTATTTAAAAAATTCATAAATTAATCAACCGGATTTGCAAGAAACCATAAGGTTCATCGTTCTGGCAAATGTTCGTTAGCTTATGTGTGATACAATATGTCATGTTCTAGGTGCACTAGAAGTGACCTCACTTTTCATGGTACTGTTTCATGGTACTGCTGTATAAAACCTGAATAAAAAAACAATAAAATATGTATTTTTTAGTATGAAATTGCTTACTGTAACAGCTTGTAATCTTCTATGCAAAAAAAAAAGAAGAAAAGTTAGTATTTATTATTGTGAAATTGGCATGGAAAATACTTAAATACTAATTTTTGAACAATACTATACTGTATCTAATCCCCATAAAAAACATTATTATCACTTCTATCCTTTTGGAAAAGTGAAGAAGTGGGCAGGTGGGTTGTTTTTATTTTAATTTTTACTCGAGTCAAAAGTACAGCATATTAAAGCTAAAAAAACAGACCCAGTCTCCATGGCAACATTATTCCAACTGGAGTAGGATATTCTTACCAATAAATTGTGCACAAACCGTAGTGAATGAAAACTCCTGTATTTATTACGGGCTCTTCAATCTACAAGTTCTTTGCTGTTTCTTGGAGCTCTTTATCATTTTCTTCCCTTTTAAAACCATTAAGCAGTTTCTTTTGTATTTGTTATAATGTATATACTGTAAAACCTCGAATAGAAGCCCAATGGGCTTAGTATCGAGAAGCCCCATCTCGAACTGAAGCTCACTGATTTCTAATCAAGATAATATGAGCTTCATTTGAGATAGTAAAGTACTGCACATGAATTTCAAAGAAACAAAGCAAACAATTAAAATGACACTCCACTCTATAGTATTTGGATGAATAAAAAGTACTACAGTATGCTATAATTATATTGCACTGATGTATTATGTAATAATAATGTTTACAGAGCCTTTTTAACCTTCCTGTTTTCACAAGTGTCATTTTCTGATTGTGAACTAATTAATCCATTGTTAATCAACAGTACTGGGAAAAGAATAAAAGCACTTGTTTAGTGTCATACTGTGGACATTACCTATACGACAGGTTTATTAACCCTTGCTTCCTGTATAAGAATGAATGAATCTCAATTCAAAGAATTATAGTGCTCCATTTCCTAAACCACAATGTCTGATTACTTGTGGTGTCTAGAATCAATGGGTTTCTGACCTTAAATGGCAGTAACACAGACAAGGGGGTTGAGGCAAACCATGGGTATTATAATATTGTACAAATTAGTATAAAGACCACCGATTTAAACCAGCAATATACATTTTCTCATTAGGTCAGGCTTTTTTAAACCTTTTTTCATGAATTTTTTTTTTTTTTTAAAGATTGTCATTAGGTCAGGCTTTTTTAAACCTTGTTTCATGAACTTATTTTTTTTTTAAAGATTGTCAGAGGAGGGCAGAAAAAAAATTAAAATAAAATTTTGTCTTCCCATACCAAAATGCTTTTGCCAAAACCACCTAGATGGAGAAAATAAAAATAAAATTACGTTATAGTAATGAGATTGATAAATGCTATAAATTTATGTAACTGAGGAAGAAATTTATATTTAATTTTTTGGGAGATTTCAGGCAAGTGGAGGTATAATAAAAATATATATAAAATTTTATTTTTTTTATGAAATTTCCATTTTTTTCGTGGTGGAAGGTGAGCTAACTGGCCAAAATATCTCATATTTATGCAAAATCATCATTTTTGGCAGTCGGAGGGCTCGCTAAACAAGGTATAAAAAAGTCTCGCCTTAGTTGCTTCGTAGCAAGTTGAAGTTCTAACGTTAGGAGCATTTCTATTTTCCAACAACCTATTGTTCAATACGGGCATTAATAAAAGTTTCAATTCATTTTTAATTAAAATAAACATACTCAAAGAATTTCATCTGGTTCCATAAATGTATAAAAAAAAATTATCTGTTTTGTTGAACCAATTAGCGAAGAATGACTCAATTCATACAAGGGTTCATTAGTCCAAATTAAAAAAAATACATGTTTCTCGTCCCCGCCTGCTTTCGTTTTTTGTGGCCGCCTCCTATTTTTTGTTATTTATTATTTTTTAATTTCAGAAAAAGAGATAAAAAATTAATCCCCAATACCCCCGTAAATACCGTATTTTCAGTAAATACATTGTGCACTAAAGTCTTTAGGGCCTATACATATTGTTCTCCAACATTCACATATGATAATTGCGAATTTTAATGCCTGAAAAACGATGACTAGTTGACGGCCTAGGCCCACATTCGTTATGATGCACGACCACCCGCATGATCTTCCAATCTCACAGGCTGGTGACGAAAATGATCGTACGACATCGCCGAAGCGAGCGAGGTTGTAGGCATAGCTCAATTATTATTATTGTGTTGCAAGTTTGTCGATACACTAGTAAATGTTTAATGGTCTATATATATTATACATTACACCTAAATAGGTCATCCAAGCGTACTGTATACATATATTGTTGGTGGAACATGGCAATCTGATCTTGGGGGAAAAACAACAAAAAAACATAATAAAAAAATAAAAGGAAATAATAAATATTAAGTGCCTCCTCCTTCCTTTTTTCAGAAAATCTGGACGAGAAACATGTATTTTTTATTATTTGGCCTTAGCTTGAAAAAAGTGACAGAAGCAGTTGCAGAAACCTTTGCTGACAAAACAACTATTTTTTTTTTTTTTAAGAATCTAGATTTATACAGCTTCTATACACAAACTAAAGAAAATACAAAAGCGCTGGCATCCATATTTACCTGGTCACTGGATACACAAATGGCAAACCAGCACATTTTTGTGCAACTTTCTCTGCTTCCTGGTGAGTATCCCAAGTTAGGCTTTACAAGCACAACCTAATACACTACTTCAATGCCACACCATCCTACCAGGTACCAATTTATACCCCTGGGTGGAGAGAGGCAAATGCGATATTGTAAAGTGCCTGCCCAAGGACACAAGCAATGCGACGGGCATCGGTCTTGAACTCCCGATTAGAAGTCCAACACCTTACACGCTGCCACACACGCTCTTAGTTCAACAAGACAGATAATTTTCCTACTAAAATAAATATACTTAAAAATATATTAATAAAGATTAAACTCCGGGACATACCTTTAAACATTCAACAACAAAAATAAAAAAACATTGAATTAATCTATCAGTCCTATAGACTAGTCTGGATGCAATACGGCAATCTTGTGAATTAAAATGTGCTTACACACAAAGAACATAACGACAGGTCGTGGGAGTAAGAGCCGTTTAAGCTGTTGACTATTTTAAATGATTGACTATGTTGAAGATTGTTGTCGCTAATGAAGAGTCTCTTAAATGTCAATACTGCACAGTAGTCACAAACAACTTCGGAAAATAACCAACCGACTTCACCTTGGCATTATAGTGAGCTTGCCCAAAGGTAACAAAATCATTACTTTAAATTAAAAATACAATAATTACATGAAGTTATATCGTATAGTTTGCAATGAAAAAAACGTATCATTCAGTGGTGTATGTATGCAATAGTTTAGAGTAGCACAATTTTAGGGCCTATATCTGAGATTGAGCTTTTGCCTGAAGGGAAAAATAAAGAACAGATCTGAATTAGGAGGACTTGGGATTCGATTCACTTATACCGAATAGGCCCAACTGTTTTCTAAAAAATAAGCCACTAGACACCCTTCCGAGGGATCTTAGAATGTAATCCTACACTTTATAAGAACCAGTAAAATCTTGCCATTTTTATTTTGCCAATAAATCTGTTTTACATAGTCAGAACTACTGCAAATATGATACAGTTTAGTTTTGTTGGTTTTTTTTTTTATTAAAAAAAAAATAAAAACCTCAATTTATAGCCTAAATTTGTTGTTATTTTGTTCTTAGATTTTACAGTAAGCACTTTCGGCCAGTGTTCTTGTTGTAAAATCTGTTCTCTAAAAAACAAAATTGTATATTTTTTGCCTGGTTGACCAAAGAGTAGTACATCTGTCAGTGGTAGAATATTAAATATTGTCAATTATTAGTGTTAAAAAAATATTATTAAGAATTTATACCATGTGTTTTTGCTAATTATCAATGCTAAGCATTGGATACTTGGAAAAATAGCACAAACTGCAACCTTCTTCACTACCCTGGGATTATGCCTGTCTTACTGCAAAGGATTAAGAAAAGATTACTATAATCAATGTCACAACATCCGCTAATACCTTTAACGAATGTCAAAGATCAAGATTGACATGTTTCGTAACATAAATATAATGTAATTTAATAAATATTTATTCCATATCCAAAATTAAGGACTTTTATCAGTTTGTTTATTTACATTTCACTAGATGGCGGAATTTATAAGGTGTATGCCTATATGAATAACCTTGGAAGAGCATGTTTAATGGAATTTGAGACTCCAGGGTAGATGACATTGAGCATATTTGTGACCAGTCCCATTGTACTCTATGATGTTTACCTTGCCTGCAAGTTTGAAAACTTTCTCAACCACATGGTATATGAACTTATGGAAACCTGAAGTGAAGTGCACTATAGTATTATCAGCAGGCCAAGGATGATTGCAGTAATTTCAAGGCCATCGCTGTAATAATTAGGAAGGTATTCCAACAAGCAGGCTTTGAACTTGATGGGGCTGATATCTTTGATAAAGACATACCTGTCTGGAGGGCATTGTCTCCCAAGGAGATCAACAAATTTCACCCATCAAGATGCTATCTCCAAGGGTGTCTCCATTAATGGTCAGCTTTGACAGATCATAAATCGTTAGATTAATAGGTTGTACAAAATTGGCATATATCATTATCATCGTCCTTTTTGACAACATATAAATCATAACAGGGATATCTATCCTGTGAAGTTAATCATTTAGAATTTTGATACTCTGTTATAAAATCTATTCGACTTGGAAGTTATTTTGTTTGTGTGCGAGTCCTAACATTGATGCTGAGATTGACATCAAGGCCTTAGGGTTGAAAAAAGACAGCAATCTTATTGAGCCTAGCACACATTATTAATTTTTGATTTTCGATAGGAAAAAATATTAATGTTGGCTACAGATCTATAAAAGTTATTCATCAGGGTAGAACCTCGAACACATAAAGTAGGGAAACAGGAGGTAGAGTAATTCAGCAGTAAATTTACCCATAAGCCTCATTTGCAGTGGATTTTTTTTGGTAAGACTTACTGATCTGCTGGAAAGTTTTCCCAAAAAAATAAACACTGTTGAATAGTCAACATGCCTTGTCATAATTTTTTGTTTCAACAACTGATATATATATATATATATAAATACAAACATATAT
>NW_022721684.1:202406-304447 GCF_011630105.1 Anneissia japonica | reverse complement strand
ATATATAGAGGCACTACAATGAAGGAGATTATAATGGAAGTTGCTTAGAATGAACCCTTTGTTCAACTATTTATTTATAATTTTATTCATTATTGTTATATATTTACACACTTTTTGTATGTGCTAGTAGACAAACAGAGCAATGTACAATGCTACTATTGTACACTCTTGATTGATAAACAAATCTTGGTAGTACACATTGAATGTGCAAACATGGCAGAGTACATAGCTGTAACCAATATCAAACTATAAGAAAACAATTAATCCCTTAAACTCCTATTGGCGCCAGAAAACAAACTCTTAAAGAAGAGAAGCCTTGGCCTCCAGGTAGGATAAAATATCCCTTTTGTTTCTGAGACAACAAAAAATACTTGTGCTATGCGGGCTATAGGAGAGGCTTCAGATACCAAAATTGTACCTGGGACATACCGAGGTAAGGAGGATTTTAAAAGACTCCTGGAACAAGTTAATTTCAATAGTAGATTAAACTTTCGGAAGTAATTAATCAAGCTTTGTTAATAGATCAACACATATGACTAAGGGAATTTTCAGTCAAGTGAAGTTTGCAATAAGTTGCAACAATACTCAGTTATTACATAAAAGGAATGCTTCAAGTATAAGACAAAGTTAATTCACTTATAACTATTCTTGAATTGATTAAAATTTTATACAAACTTACTATTACGCATAGTACTGTATGTAGGTTATAGGAGAGGCTTCAGATACAAAATTGTGCCTGGGAGGAATTTTTAAAGACTACTGAAAAAGGTTTAAATTAAACTTTCGGAAGTCATTATACAAGCTTTAATAGATAAACACATGATTAAGGGATTTCACAGTCAAGTGAAGTTTGCAGTAAGTTACAACAGTTCTCAGTTCATAGACAAAAGGCATTTTTCAAATATGAGACAAAGTCAATTCACGTACCTACTATTGACTTGAATCAATTTTTATACAAACTTACCCTAAATTTAATGAATTGGAAAATGAATGAATAATGCTACTTACTTGGCCAATATTTCCACCATTGCTTGGTGTGTAATGGCTCTAAATATAGATATGAGTAATCAAATATATTATTGACAGCATTTAAAATTGATAAAACTGACTTGCAAATAAAAGAGTAGGTCAAGTCAGGGCAACATTTAAAACTACCATAAAATCAATTAACTGTATATTTAGAAACTGTTCGATTATGAGTTTCATAAATATACCTGAAAAGAAAGCCTATAGTTTTTGAGGTAAATATGACTATAATTCATTAGAAGATAAAAATCACTCTGTTTTCTTAACTGTTACATATAAAAATGATAATAACATAAGATTAACCTCTATTTGAATTTGTTTATTTAATTATTTGAATAAGCTTTACATTTATACTTTGCCTAGAGGGATGGGGGTCAAAATAAAACACTCACACAACCTAACTCGCACTACCACAAAGTACAAAAAAAAAGAATCTAAAACAATTAAACCTAGCATGAAGTTATGCCAACAAATAATAAAGCATGTTCTTTCTAAACCTCAAAATAAAAAGGTGATAAAAACTTCAACATCAACATTAAATTTTAGACATTTGATAATTTTCTACCGAAACTGACATTTCTCACAGTAGCCCAACTAAAAGATTTTCAAAGAGTTCCACCACAGTAGCCAATAATATCCAAACAAAACAAAGGATCTGACAGCTGGGTGTAAAACTTTCTCATCATGTTTGTCAACTTTGCTGAGATTTAGCCCGAGGTTGAACGAACAATATGGACAACAGAGAAACCTAGTCCACCAGGAGAGGTAGCTATGCCCTACGGCACGTTTAATTACACGAGCGGGACAGGCTCAGGTGCAACTCCACCCACGTTTCTTCAGACTTCCTGCCACCAGCACTGCATGTACTGCATGTACACACAATACAAGCCTAGTCAACCTTGTTATTACCACCGGGTTCATAAGAAATTAGTTGTAGATCATTTACATTTAACACGAGCAGTTGGTATTCTAACCATTCTATTGTAGGTCATTACACGAGCTTAGTAAATCCATGTATAATTCTAACCTTAAAAAAAAGCAGTGTATATTTAGCCTGTACTACGCCCTTCTCCGTTTACTTGGCATTTTTGTGATGATTAGTGAACTGCACTTTAAATTTAAAGACAGGCAAATTTGAGTTGCAGTTGGTAAAATTTAAACATTGTTAAAAGAAAATAAACTCTTTTAACAGCATTTTCATTTGTGTGTCAAGTACGGCTTGATTATTTTCGCTTTTCTTTTTAAACAAATAACAGCTAATTTATATCCGATAAAACTTTTAAAATAACTCTGTACAGACTATGAAATAGAATGTAAATCATTTCCAAAAAGAAAAAAAAATATTTTTTATACTTTTCTATGGCTATTAATATACACAGCCATACTTAGTAGCACCAATTATGATTACCATCATCCTCAGCATACAGTAAAAGTTAGAGCCAGTGGCTCATAACGGCTCCATTATTACTGTAAAACTTTCAGGCTATAATTATAGCTGGATCACTAAGGGTTAAGACCACATATAGCTAATATAAATCCGTCAGTGAATTCTCGTGGTATAAAGATAGTTTTACTATCTAAAATTATCAGACTTAGCATGGAGTTTGTCTAGTCTTCAGACAGTAATCAAGGTTCTTAGTTATAAATTGCCTTTCTCAAACTGTTTTTTGTGTTCCTGTCCAAGAGGATGGCATCAAACAGTGCCGTATGCATAAATCAAAATGCAGCAACTACGAGTTAATGTGCAATTTGTATTATGTTCTTATCCAAGGCAATGGCATTATGGCATTAGGTGCTGCCTTGGTGTGCATAAATCAAAAGTGCTGTAAACTAAAGTAAGAACGTGCAACTTTGTAAGGGGTCGTTCACAATTATCAACATTTTCACAAGTGTATAAACAGTAATTTTTTTTGGTACCCCTCCCTCCCCTCTGAAATTGTACAAATTTTTGCAAAACCATTATCCATTTTTTTTTAGTTAACTAAAGCCATTACTTAATAATAAGTTTTAGGTATTTAGTTAAGTATTGCCTGAGAGTGCCACCGATACAAAGGTGAAGTGTCACAAATAAATAAAAAAATAAAATGTACTTAGAAATTAATATTATATCCATGATAATTTTAAAATTACTTTACATATTGCATGTTATTTTGAGTCAACGTGTTTATGAATATGTAAAAGTGTACAAATTTGTCCACCCCTCCACCCTAGCGTACTGTTTGTACGCTTGTGAAAATTTTGATAATGTTGAATGACCCCTAAGGGAATGGAGTTCCACAAAGCCATGCCTCTGGAAAAAATTAGAGAAAAAAAAGAGAGTCTTACTCTCATTGTTGAGTTACTCATCATCATCCTGTCCATGTCAAAGTATGTATGTTGTTCAGGTATTGAAACAAAATTTTGCAATTTTTTTGGTACTTATATAATGTTGTTATGGCTGAATATGGTTGGATACTGTACTAAATCAACCCACCAATATGATGTTATCAATATTTTCATGAAATGTCTTATGCACCTGTCTTTATAGTTAGGCAAATGGGCCAGGATTAAGACAAGGATTAAATTTAACTTGGAATTAAATGTAACTTAGTATTATAAGAATACGAAATGATGTTTGCCCTACCTGGTGTGTTACATGTACTGAATGCTCAGTACATTCCCAATGTGATGAATCCGATCCCCCTTCTGACGCATAATCAGTATAAGTAAAAGTCATAAAAATATGTTTTTTTAAATAATGTTAAAGTTCAAAATATCCTATAAATCAATAGTATCGAATAGATCTTGTCCAAAATTTAAAATTTCTTAAGTTTAAACAATTAGTCTTGCTTACAATATAAACAATATCACTGATAAGGTAACTTGACACAGATAAGTAAATACTCAATGCTTATTCTTGTGTTACACCCTTGTCGCCAGTAGTTTTTAACTGTATCCTTGATATATCAAAGTCTGTAAACAAATTAGCCATTTTGTATGAGTAGCAGTAGAGCCGCTAATCCCCACTACGAACCTCAAAGTAACGCTAACCAGAGCTACTTCATATAATGATGATTAAGTTCACAAAGCAGAAAATTTTAGCAAAATAAAACTAAATGTTTTAAAGAAATTTATGGTATTATCATTAAAGATATGTAAAGCTTGAAACACCCCCAAGAATTCAAATTGTTGAATATCTCATTTAAAACAATTAAATAGTTACTACAGTATCTATTTCCAATGGGAAATAAAATTGAAGTATAAATTTACATACTTTTTACCACAAATTCCCATTGATTACACTTTTTTTTCTAACCGGTAAATTTTTGGTCTGGCTTAGTGTTTTTATTTTTTGGCTAATTTCAGGCTCAAAATTTTACACGTGTTTTAAATAATAGAAAATTATTATTGTACATCAGTACACTCCTAATTTACTACCTTACTGTATTAGGATATTACATAGTCATACCTAAAATACTGCACCTGAGGTACAAATAAAATTTATTGATTTTTCTATTAAAAAAAAAAGAGGAAAAAAAACATCATTTGACATTTTACTTCAGTTCTTAGTTTGTTCTTATTTTTAAGCAATTTCAGCCTTAGTATTCTTATAAAATGTGTTCTTATAAAAAAAAGTGTATCAATTTGTGGATTTCTATACAAAACTTCAAAAAATAAAAGCCCATACTGTTATTTTTAAAATAACTCTTTACAGACTATGAAATAGAATTTAAAACATCACTAATCCCTCCTATCAAATAGAAAAATGTTTATATTACTATTATTAGATGGCTACGAGTATAGCCATAAATAATTGCACCAATTACAATTTCAATCATCAGCAGCATAAAAGGTAGAGCTAGATGGCTCATATATATTGGGTTGGGGGGGGGGGAACCTTTCGAGAATAGGCCATTAGGCTAAACTATTTTAAGGTTTTACGGTAACCATTTTTCCTACAGAAGTAGGTTGAACTAGGGTTCAACTAAACTGTAACACAGTTCTAACAGATATTATCAATGTGAAATTATTCATACAATATTCAATTCGTGCTTCATTCTGTTTTTAAGAGAGCAAATGTCCTTGTGTCATAGCAACCACTTAGGGAGAAACAAGGTAATATACAAAACACCCTACCTACAATCAAAACAGCCCTGTAGTTCCCAGTACCTAATGAAGTATTACAGAATGTCTGTTCATTCTTTGCTAGCCCACTGGACACATGCTTATCAATTATTTGACAGGAAGACAGTGCAAACAGAAAACATGCGTCTGAGCATCATAACTGTGATGTTAGCTTAATATCCGAATCATTTCACGCAGTTTTACACTAAAAGAAAAAGCTATATGCAATATAAGATATTAATAAAAAAAATATTTCAACTTTTGGAAGACAATTTACGTCACAGCAAAACCTCTGCAATACCGTAAGTCTTCCAAGGGAATACCTTGAAGTGCGCTCAAAATAGAAAGTGAAATTTTTTTTTTAATCAGAGGGTTTCCATCTTTGCAAGAAAGTGCCAGTGAGTATGAGATATAGGAAGGACTCAAGAACAAACACATGATATTTCTTGTGACAAAGCGAACATCACCAAGCTCTTGTGCGCATGTGATTAGCATGGTTTGTAGTGAAGTGTTCTGTAATCTACTAGTGTAGAAACCCTTGCTATCAATAAGATTTTAGGTTCACTTCTTCATAAAGTTGACCTGAATTCAAGTATAATCGCTTACAAAAGAAACTGGAAAAGTAATGATTTCTATTGTATCAACATACAATCACAGCAATCTACAGGTTTTGAGGTTCATTTATCAATAAGGTCACTGAATTACGGTGAAGTATAAATCTGTCACTTTACTTACAAAGAAACTAGAAACAGTTGAGAAAAAGGCCTACACTTTGTTTTTTTTTATAAGAACCAGTCAAATTTTTGGCAGGCTCAGTAAATTATGCAGTCTCCTTCAGTGTGATCCAGGAAAAGCTCAGAAGCTACTCAGTCAACCCAGCATATTTTTGGATGCTAGAAGACTGCCTTTGGGATGCGAAATTGCGAAACTATTTTACAGCAGTATATTACTGTACTGTATTATAGATGGTATTACAGACATATTCACACCTACTGCAAATAAGGCACAGATAAGATTTTTTGGTTTTTCTATTTTTTTCAAATTAAAAACTCTTTGACATTTTACCTCCGCTTCAATTTGTTCTTACATTTTTCTTAATTTTTAAGCGATTTCAGCATCAGTGTTCTTATAAAATGTGTTCTTAAAAAAAAAGTGTTATGTCATAAAAAAAAAAAATATGAAACTGAATACCTGAAATAATATAACAAAAGAACTAACTGAGTGGTAAAACGAAGTCAAAATTTGAACATAATTTCTTTTTTTCTCCATTTTTTTTATTTTGAAAAATGTTGGGGGTCCCCCAAGAATTTGCCAGTGATAAGGACAAAATTCTAAATTTGAAATGAAGGAAAACTACAAAGATTGATAATTTAGAGAAAAGGTGAATGATTGGAGGGCAGGCAGAGGTAGAGCATGACGTGAATAGATAGAAGGAATTAAAAGAGTGGATGAAACAACTTAGCTAAGGCTAGCAACACTAGCAATGTGTAGGACTTGTAAGCAAATGCAAGATATGGCTAGTGATACGTGACAAATAATCTCCAAGAAGAAAGCTAATGATGACTGACTATAAATAAAAGAAAGTGATGAACCTGACCTGTGCTTCTGAAGGTCATTAAATAATAAAGTAAATATGGCCATAGTAGAGTATGCCCCACAAAGTGAAAAAAACAAACTTATGATAAATTTTGGATTTTCTTTTTTTTATTATTTTATTTTAGCGCATTGAGACTTTGGTGTAATGCGCTATAGTAAATCCCACTACATTACATTAAACAAACATTAAATAGCAAACAAACATTACTCAATGGGACAATAAGAAATTGAATTTATTAAACACAATAGATTCTTTCATTTTGGATTCTTTAAAATTACCAAAAAAATACTTCTTTAATTATAACATTAAGTTTTTAAGGAATATAGCTTGATGACTGCATACCTTTGGCTGCATGCGTAGAATTTCCATAGCAAAAGACCCATAAGTAAGGGATAACTGTGCCGCAAAATCATTCAACATTGCCAGAGGATTACCAATAGGAACTTTCTTCAAACAAATTCCCTCTTCCTTAAGGATAACTTCAGTGCTTACAGACATCGATGACAAATTTGTTATTATCCACCACTGTGTATTACTGTATTACATATCCTACTTGCTACCAAATCCTGAATGAAACACAGTACATTGTGGATTTGGACCTTGCAGTAATTAAGACCCTAAGGTGCAACACTACACCCTCAATGTTGTGATAAAGAAACCAAGGTCAAAGACCTTGCTTTCACCACAAAATATTTGGACCAATCACAAGAGTTTAAACAAGTTTCGATTCTACCATTACTAACATGGGGAATGCATTTACTATCATTAAAATTACTATCTGTATAATAATATAATAATTAAGGAAACAAACAGCATTTTGATCTTTGATTTAAAGGAAGAATAAATAAATAGAAAAAATAAAAATTTTTTTAAATTATGAAATTCTACAATTTTGAAAACAGGAAAAACTACAATTTCTCTGTCCCTTATGCCTCAACAAATAATATTTAAATGTTTCACTGTACATATTCAATAACGTTAAATTAGGCTATAGGCAATTCAATGATGCCATTTCCATTGAGAATTACTCAAAAAGTTATAACCTGCTCTAACCATGGAGGTTTTATTTTTTGTTTTATTTCCTCCATGATCTAACAGACAGCATAATTTCTGATTAGGATAATCAACAATTCCCATGCCTGCACTTCCTTTATATAGATAAGCATTCTCCTTTTATAGTAATAAGCATCTGTGGCATACACAGTTGCTTATTCAGAGTCAGAGTTAAAAAAAATGTTAATACACTATAGTATTCAGAAAAGTCAGCAGGTTTGCTTGCCGGTGTACTGCCCAATTCACTAGAAGGACCCCACTGAAGAAAAGGCTTCAAATTTTTGTTGGTTATCTTTGATGTGCCTCACACGAAAGAATACAGTACTATATTTTAGAACACCATGTCAATAAGTATCCTCAATTATAATTACCATACTATCAAGAACACACTGGAGATATATTTAGACTCTCATTTGGAGGCGGACAGCAATAAAAAACTAAACCGAAATAATAAGCTTAAATGTCACAGAAAATCTCTCATTAGTACTTGTTTTCAATGTTTTCCATGTATACTTATCAATCATTATTAAGGTTATACAATCTATGACCTAAGGAGCAAGATTGGGGAACTTGTCAGAATATCTATTTTGGGAAAGGGCTTTATTCAAAGTTTATTTCAACCTTTATTTTCGGCACAAAACACCTAAAAATAATAAATATTTTTCAATTTTTCTTTCAAGTAAATAGTGCTGATTTACTTAGATGTCTATTGAGGTGGCCAGCAAAGAAAAACAAAATTGTGATGTCATTGAAATGTTTCATTACATGATTTTTATGCTATAAACTAAGTTTGTGTACTTGAATTGATATATTGCACTGTCACATAATTTTATGTGTGCAACATGTAAAAATGACTGAAAATTGCTGATGAAGCTTCTAAAGAACTTAAATTTCATATTGTACAGTATATAGGCCTAGATATTTATAATTCTCTGATTTTATTCTTATTAATGAGGTACGGTATTTTTAGCCATGTTCTTATGGCTTTGCATGTTATTTTAATGTACTACATTAAAAGAAGAAGCTTATTTTATCATTCCAAAATTTATTTTTGGCACAAAACGCCTAAAGTCAATGGTATTTTCTATTTATATTATCAAGTAAATAGTGCAGATTTACAGATGGATTCCTGGATCTGCCACTGTATTGTACAGTATATGTATTTATAATTCTCTGATTACATTCTTAATGATGCAAGTATTTTTAACCATGTTCTTACTGCTTTTGTATGTTGTTATAATGTACTATATTAAAATAAGGAGCTTATTTTATCACTTCAAACTTTACAAAACACCTAAAGTAAATACTATAAGCAAATTAAAATGAAGATTTAATTACGTGCTCATTGGAGTTATGATAAATCAAAATTATGATAGATTATAATGTCACAGAGAATGATTTTTATGCTGAACTAAGATCATCACTAATTTTATGTACTTCCGTTGATATATTACACCGGACACGTTACATATATGACATAATTTTATGTATGCAAGGTGCAAAAATCACTGAAAATAGCTGATGAAGCTGCTTCTACAGAATTTCAAATGCATATTGCAAAGTATATATATTTATAATTCTCCGATATTTATTCTTACTGATGCAATTATTTTTGAACATTTTCTTACTGCTTTGTATGTTGTTATAATGTAATACACTAAAAGAAGGAGCCTTAGCCAAGTAGCAAAAAATCATTGTTTCCTCTCCCGGGGTTTTCAAAAAGTTGGTGAGGGAGGTACTTAATATTTGATATTTGTTATTTTCCACAGTTTGTCAAAATATGCTAAAGAATGTTCTCTGCGTTCAAACTTTATTTTTGGCACAAAACACCTAAAGTAAATACTGTAAGCATTTTCTATTGTCAATTAAAAAGTGGAGACCCAAGCTCATTGGAGTAGGAAGGCAAAGAAAAACAAAATTGTGTTACATTGTAATATCACAGAGAATGATTTTTTATGCTATAAACTAAGATCATAATTTTGTTTGTGTACTTCCGTTGATATATTACATGTCCGTCACGTTACATCTATGACGTCATTTTATGTATGTAAGTTACAAAAATCACTGGAAATAGCTGAAGATTTTTCTAAGGAACTAAAAATGCATATTGTACAGTATATATATTTATAATTCTCTGATATTTATTCTTATTGATGCAATTATTATTAACCATGTTTTTATTGCTTTGTATGTTGTTTTAAAGCTAGACTCAGGAGGAAAATTTTTCTTGGTATGTTGTACAACTGTTTTTTCTAAGGGCCTGTTGCTGCTGAGCAAAAAAACACGTTTTTAAACGGTTATTAAAAAACACGTGTTTTTCCCCCATTAGAAACGGGCCACAAAACGAAAACACGGTTAGGAATGCGTTCTAAAAATGCGTGTTTTTACACGTATTCGTTATAGGGTTCGCATTCAGAAAACGCATGTTTTGTGGTACACTTTTCAGCTGCAACGCAATACCGTGTTATTCATGACCCGTCGGTGACCCAAATTGACTTCTTCGTTGGTTTGATCGCCCGTCCACGGGAATTCGGGGCGAAGAAAAAAATTAAACCAATAGGATGACATGCTTCAAGATCATAACATACTTTTTTCACACTTTCGTGGGGTGTTGTTTACTTCTTTCGCAGCATGCGCTGTAGCTCATAAGGTCAGCTTCAACTTCCGTTGGTGACCGTCATTTAAGCTCCGCCAACCTGCCAATGCTCGCATTACCGTGTTTTTATTAGTTGTACTTTTCACTAGAAAATGCGTTCAGAAGGAATTTAACCGGTGATAAAAAAAAATATGTGTTTTTGGCGTTATTCAGCAAAAATACGCCCTATGACACAAAAAGCATATTTGACGAAAAACTTGTGAGCGGTTAATAAAATACAGATTTTCGAATATTGGGGGGAAAAGGTGGAATAAAGGGTGGTTACCCCTCCCCCCCTTTTATCCCAGTTTTTAACCGCTCCCGAGTTTTTTTTGTCAAATACGCTTTTTGTGTCTTAGAAAAATCAGTTGTACAACATATCAAAAAAGTTCTTCCCCTGGAACCTGTCTTTAAATACTAAAAGAGAAGATATCTATTCTAGGAGTTTAGTCAGTACGTTTACTTCACTACAACCTATATTTTAGAGCACAAACCTAGATCACTACAACCTATATTTTAGAGCACAAACATATTAACCTAGATAAGTGCGAACAAACAGTTTTCTCTAAGGGGTAGTTCCTGCGATGATAATAATAATCCAAGGTGGGGGTGGTAAACTCAGTCACTGTAAGTTTAAATGTCAAGTTTAGTTAAGATCAAGTTAGTTTTAAATGTAAACTTAAGTTATTCTTTAATTTATTAATATGTGTTTATGAAATTCTATTCTCAATTGTGTAGTTTCTGAATTTAGTTTTTGTATTTTCTTATATACTGAAACAGCTCATAAATTATGTCTTGGGAAATTAAAACTGGGGGGTCTTGATACCCCTTTTCCCCAATTTTTCAAAACTCTGGATTTTATTAGCTTTTGGAAATTTTTTCATTTTGATCATCCCTTCAACGTTTTAGAATATTCATCGTGCAACATACCATGAAAAAAATTCCTCTGTAGCCTGCTGTTAAAATCAATTTATCTTTAATTCCAATCTTGTGGTTTTGGCTATCACTATTTATCTCACCACTGCCTTTTGTATAAATACCCACAAAGTGAACAAGTTTCCCTCAATACATAGTCATAAAGAATTATCCATAGGGACCTTGTCACAGTAAGTATTTGTTGTATATCACACAAGTTTTATGTAAAAAAATTTAAAAGATGGTAGCTTTATGGAAACTGAAGTTTCCTTCCAGACATTTTCACCCATCGCCTCCCCCTCCCGACAAAGGAATTTTGCCCTTTAATTAAAAGAAAGCAACCTAAGATAAACATTAATTTTCTTAATTTGACAATTTTGTTCATACAGTATCAACTTAATCTTGAGAGGGTAGACCATAATGCTGAGCATCAACAGTCGATTAAAAATATGGAGATTAATAGGTAAATCATGTTGATATTTTCTTTAATAATGCAATTCCGCCTTGGAACATTGAAATTAGAAATATGTAAATGAACATATCCAATCCGTCATTGACATGGATTCAAATGATACCCAGGGGGTGACGTACAAATTGCTTCTACTCATAATGACGTCACAATTGTGTACCTGTCTCTTATACACATCTAGATGTGTATAAGAGACAGTTTTTATATAGAGAATGGAGTGAGCTATTATTTTAGCTAATTTAGGTCTGTTTTTAGACCCACTTTTATTTAATATATTATACCTGTTACCACTATGGACTTTTTGTCTGAAATAAAAAGAAATGAATGAATGCACAAAACAAGATTTACATTATTAATATTATCTTTACATTATATTATTTAATCTTTAATTATTTAACTAAATATCTAGAAAGATTACATCAAAGTAGGATTAAAATAAATATGGTAAATTCTTACACTGCCAATATTTTCAAGTTATTTTTCATGATTCACCCACACACAAAAAAACTTAGGAAAAAAATTAAACCATATTAGAAAGAAGAAATCCATGACCCATTACAACCTTTGCTATAAGATCAAGAATATTATTTTGGACTGTTTTTCTTATTGGGGTTATGATTATATAGGTCTCAGAGCAGATGAAATAATTGTGACAAGGATCTTAAGAAGACATGACCTCTGGTTGATTATGATAATTCAAAAGATTAAGACAAACTCACGCAATCTATTTGTATAAAATATTTTTCTTTATTATCTGATATTAAATCACTCTCTTTGTTGAGATACAACTAATTCTATTATCCAACCATTTAACCTATAATGACGTACAAGTGCATCCCGTCTAAACGAATAACCTGCTATCGTAGTTTGTCAGTTGGCTCACATGTAAATTTCGCAAGTTTCTTGTTTGCTCTATTTTTTTGCTGCTGTCTCAATTTTTTTTTTAATTATCCCCTTCTAATCACTACATGCATTTCTTTATAACCAATCAGTCTATTTTACTGTTCAGTAAAAAATTATGCCTACAGGAATAGTCTAGCCAACAGTAACATAATAAATGGTTTTGGACACCATTATAAGTTGATTGACCTAATATTCTACAACCATGTTTGTTCACGTTTAAAACTGATTCGTAGAATTCGTAAGCACTAAATATCATAAAATGTAAGGGCTGGTATGTATTCTGCGAAGGGCTCTCATGTAATGCATTAGCCGCAGGTCCATATGGTCACTGATAAACCATACATCATACGAATTTACTGTTAGTTTGAAAGGTAATATTATCATGTTTACTGCTATATTCGAATACAAGTTTTGTCAATCTATTTTCTTCCCACCAGCAACCCATCTCCTTGTAGCTTCCCACTCACTGCAAAGTCTGCGGGGAAATGTAGTATGTTTACAATCATGTTGAAGATTACTGATCCCCTAACTGTACACTTCTGTAAACCCACCTCCTCATAGCCACCCCCTCACTGTCAACGTATAGCCATGGACCTTATTAATAGGTCCAAAGAGTGAATCACACAGTGCCTAAAAACTATTATATTTTGGAATATCTGTCAACATATGATGAGTAAGCTAAAACAAAATATGTTACTATTAATATCAAATGTCAAGTGAGAAAAAATATACACTTTAATGACCTTTATTTATTATCTTTGAATTTGCAGTTATACTTAGATTAGATTGATGACATCATCATGATCACAGCCAATCAAGAAGGCTGAGCAAAAGATGCTTACATTTTCAGCAAGCCTATAGAAGGATGAATACAATCTCAAAAATTACATAATTACAAAACAAGTGAAAAAACTACTTAATTTATTTTGTCATAATCTGTCAAATTCTGTGAATGAATGAACAAAGACAGATCAGAACAAATTACATAGATTTGATGAGCAACAGGAATTAGAACAGAGTACATGGGCGTCTAAGTGGGAATAATAGTGACAAATGTATTGGTGATTCGAAGAAATAAAAAGTGATTATGATGGCTTAAGTACGAGGCAAAGTATTGTGAAAAAGCATATTAATTAGTTGTACAAAAATTCACAACATTAGATATGGAGGTGGAGGAGGATGTATTGGGGATGAAGCATGATTTTTATTGAAGAAAACATTAATTAAAAAATGGATTTTAAGTGGGAGGAGGAGGAATCAGTGAGGAAAAACAATATTCTTAAATCTGTTGGAAAATTTGAATGGCATAGAGGCAAGAGAGTAAAATACAGGTTATTCATGAAGGTTTCATATCTAAGAAAACTATGGAAAGCTCTGTACACTATATTAAGCTTCCTATGACACATATTTGCCCATACATGGGCATGTTGATGTCATATCATAACCATATATGGACATGTTAATGTCATCATAAACATATATGGACATGTTATTATCATATCACTCCCATATAAGGGCATGTTGATGTCATATCACTCCAACATAAGGGCATGTTGATGTTATATCACACCCATGGGCATGTTGATGTATATCACACCCATATATATGGGCTTATTGATATATCACACCAATATATGGCATGCTGATGTCACATCACACCCATATATGGCCTTGTTGATGTCATATCATGACCATATATGGGCAAATCACAGGTATTTGTTACATAAACCTTCACAGTGTGAATGGAACTTTAGCCATTTAAATCTAAAATATATCTATAAATACAGTAAAAGAAAGAGAGATATTTTTATTTATTTCTACCGTAGTTGTAAGAAAACGTTTTGTTGCAACATAAATTCGGGAATTGGAAAGAAAGTATGTTGGCCACCAAGCAACACCCGACTACATCATTATCACTATCATCACAATCTTAATCTTAATCATATGACTTTCAATGTTCAGCCATATTTATCTTGAATAAAAGTCCCCATTCAAAATGCACACCTAGCCAAACTCAATATAGTTTTTTTTTTCCCCGGCCTTAGTATAATTATATCATCATCATTATCCTTAGCCATTTTATTCAATAAATGCAGATTATTACCTCCTCAAACCCATCCATCTTTTCTGATCCTACACTTTTTGGATTGAAAATTTTAAGAATTAATTACAGACTGTAACTAAACAGAGGTCCATCAGAATTATTAGTAGTACTACTAGAGGCTAGCAAAAAATTTAAAAATAAATTTTTCAACCAAAACACATAAAAAAAAATTAAAATGAAAGCTGTACCTACAGAACAATCACTATTATCTTTATAAAAATTAGTGCTAATATCCAACAATTATTCAGCATTCAACTACGTTCATATCTCACATATGGATCGAATTAGGCTGCAAAACTGAGAATATTACATCAAGAAAAGCATCAATCCTAGGCACTTGTAAAAGTCAGATGACTTCTTAATCATGATGTTTAGAAAAGCAAATAAAAAACAAAATATCACTGGGTTTCATATGATTTATTTGCATTCACAATGCCAGAGAGTGTGGTGAAATTGGAAGGAAACACTTAACAACATGCCAACAGACTTGAAGTGAAACTAGTAGGGGCAAGAGTGTTGTAATGTGAAACTTGCTCACCCCCAAGTCTACTGCACACGTGTTCACCCCAGACACAAATATAGAGAGACAAGTGTACACACATTATCATTCATTCACAAGTTCTTCTTGAAGTTAAAGATATAGTGATGAGCTTATTAAGAGTGAGTTGTTTTCTATATATTTAGGCAGGTTTATAGAATTATCTTTCATTTGCAAAAAAAAAACATAAAAATATTTTCCTTGCTTACTATTATTATTACTAGTATCAAATGCAACCTTCCAATATCTTTTGTATAGTATTAATAAACCGGTTGGTAAATAATACCTTTTTTAAATCAGAGAATTAAATAAATTGAAATGATCTCCAAGATAGGTCATAGTTCAATTTCCTTCGCTGCTCTCCTCTTGTTGCAGCTGGAGGACTGAAATGTAAGTTTAATAGTGTGCCACCTTTTGGATTAATACACATTTAAGCCATTGGTCTTGTGTGCAATATTTTACGTGCACATTATAGAATGCAGTGTACTCTTTGGAAAAGAGTAAAGGAATTGTCTCCCTGTGTACTGCCCAATCACCACTAGAAGGACCCCACTAGTAGCACGTCTTCTTCAGACATTCGTGGGTTATCCTTAGTGTTTATACTGCTCAAATAAATCCACCTGAATCATTCGCGCGAATACAACTTAATAGGAGACAGTGCTAAAATTTCTCTAGCCAGGGACAAGCGTACATTTTCGTGTAAATCGGGTATTAGCGTTAACATGAGTCAATAGTGTAGATTGCATTGAGTGGTTTAGTTACAGTACAATGAATTTCGCCCCACCCAAAGCTACAATCTACAGTGTTAGCATAACATAATTTGGTGGAAATAGGTTATCACGCCATTCATATAGTTTAACAAGAAGTGTAATTCAATTTGTTGCCTGGTTAGCTTTGTTTGCCAAAACAATTAGGAAGAGTCTCATTGAAAGATAATTCTGCAAATTATACAGGTAATTAGATACAATACCCGTTTGGAAACACCCCATGCATCAGCAGAATTTGCACGTCAATTGTATCTTGCCGACGAAGTTACAGCACTAATATACCGTAGGCCCGGTGTACACAACTGGCTTAATGTGCTCGCTAAAGAACTTAGCACACCCTTCGATAAGAGCAGGGTTCTCCCAGTTTATACTTATCCATTTCCCCCCTGTCACTGCATGCCTGCAGCAGCTGGTCACGCATGAAATGAACAGGGGTAGAAAGTTGTTGAACTATTCAGCAAAGTGAAGCTTCGAGTGACCAATGGTTATTCTCTACTTTTTACAGAACTGTTTGTTTTCAATATCAATTTTTATATGGTATTACTATTGTTATAATTCTGTTTTAAAAGTAATATAGCTCCTAATTGTGGTGAACATATAATATAAATTATCATATTAATCAATTAAACATAATACTGTAAAACCGAAATAATATATAGCCTTAATATACAGTATGACAATTTAATATACAGTCAAAGAAAATTCTGAAACACTGCTGTTAAGATGTTTATGCATTATTTTCCTCAAATGCACACTACATATTATGTTGGATTATTCAGTAAGTTTGCATGATATAGATTATCATTTACTTATTTAATTAAATTTAATCATAATACTATAATCAGGCACTAGCCTCTTCTGGTTTAGATGAGGATTTTTTTCAATACTCATTCAAGTCTACATAACATATGTTATAATCTCCACGACATTAAAGCTACTAAAAATGTATGTAAAATGTTTAATGTGTCTATGTTATTTTAAGTTATCAGGATTTAATGCTACAAATATAGAAAACTCTCATGTGCTATAATAATGACATACGTTTGAAGCTGTTATTATGGTGAAAAAACATTAAAATGATATATATAAAAATACTAACGTCCATGGTGATTAAGTTTGACATTAATTCCCTTTATAGCCCAACCCTTTACATCTCCTCCTTTCTCCTTCCTAGGTACATGTATAGCAGGTGGCTTAGGACTGATATTATAAGCCGGGATGCATACAAGATTAAAGCTAATACTTCTAAATTTACGGAAAACAAGACGAGACATACTATGGCACTCTTGATGAACCTTAAGACTAATTCAATTAAAAATCTCAATGTACTTAATACGAATTGAAAAACACTGTATGCAACGTAACAGGGCTTGTTTGTAGAACGAAAATATAATGGTATGTTGTATAGCCAAGATTTTAAAAAAAGACTATAAGGTGCCAAAGTTAAAAAAAAAAACAAAAAACAAAAAAAAAAACCAGAAAAATATGGTATTAAAAACAACTTTCAGTTAATCAACTTTTTACAGATTTCCTGCATTTACAAATGAAAAAAAGCAAATGTATTATTATAGTATTCAGGTGCTGACCAATTTCAAAATAACTCAATGGTTATTTTAATCAATGCAAGTTTTTATCATATACCAACAATTCAATTTATTACCATACAAAGTCAAAAATGAATTACTCTTTTTGTCTGAATTGGTTTTAAGAAAAGGAAATTGGGTCTTTTAGACATTAGCATTTCCAGATCAAGTTCATACCAATAGCTGACAATTTTAGGTAGCAATCAGCAATGTTCAATAGGGAAGTCCTAGGGGCTAATCTCCTGGGTGGGTTGTAAACTTTCAGGAATATTTATTATTTGAATTAATAAATTTGTTGAATATAATTCATATAAGTCATGTTATGAGTTTTCAATTAAAAATCTGACATTTGTTGAACTAATAAACTTGAAAAATATAATTTAATATCTGAATTATATTTTTCAAGTTTATTATAAGTTAATATAATTCAATATCTGAATTGCTTAATACTAAAGTGATTGCTTTTAAATTGAAAATTATAGCAAGAGAATATTTTGCTCATCATAAAAGAAATGCATTAAATAATTACCATTTCTATGTTATTTTTATAAACTCTTATGATTGGCTAGTGTTGAATTTGAATATTTCTTATTCTGTTTATAATAGTTGCATATATCGCACCATGCCACGACATGCGCTTTACATTTTATTACCCAGGTTATTACAGCAAACACTCATGGAATACATACCCAGATCCTGGGGGAGTATTTCAGAAGGTTGCAAATCGTAAATCATCGCATTGGTGTTAAAATAATTCTCTGCTGGGAGAGAAAAACGTGGAGTACTTTGCCCACAGACACAAACATGTATATGTGGGACAACAGATAATTATGTCTATATTCAGAAAAAAAAATAAAAATTATTAAATAGGTAAAGTCTGTGTAAACTCTACAGTATAGCTTCATCACAAATCATGTTGATAAAATATAATGTTTCGATATCTGACTGATGATTGTAACTGAAAGATTTTACTGTATCCTAATCACAATTTCCCACCTTAACTTGGCCTAAGAATTTAAAGTTAACTAAATTTTGAAATGAAAGATTATCTATTATTATTAGTGTCCTCAATACTGATGACCTTAAGTTGACCTTTTCTGAAACCCTGCATTGTTCAAGCAGATATGTAGGAATATACAAATGCACTTCCACACGTAGGTACGTTCAGACAGTCTCGTAAATTATCTCATTAACACTTTTCAATGCTTATAAGTTACAACCAGTTTCCTCTATTACACCTTTAGAGTAAACCAGACATGGCTTTTAATAATGACGACAGCACTGATCAATTAGAGAAATCAACAAATTTCAGACACCAAATTGCCCTGCCCATGTACTTGAATTAACTTTGATTACAGATCTGGACTACTATATTACGGGTGCTAATTGGGTAATAAAAAAGCAGCATCATTACCTCATTTTTCCTTCCACTTCCTAGAGTAGTCCAGGTTGAAGAAACAGTGTGAATACTATTATGTTTTCTAGACAGCGTTTAAAATTCAGTGTAGAGTTAAGCAGTAAAGTGCGTATATCACTATCTACTTTATACCTTGCTCTATTAAAGAGGCATAGTCGTAGTTTTATATCAAATACAAATTCTGTGGCAACCAAAAGGTTGAATTGAGGCATTTCTTTAAAATAAAATTGCAATAAAAAAAACTGTACAAATTCATTAAAAGACAAGAAAAAACATAAAAAGTATATATATAAATAAATAAAAGAGCAAAACTGGTTGAAAGTAAAACACTTGGGTTTTTTTTTTTTTGGTGTTGTGTTAAGAAAATATACAGGTAATTTTAAATACTGCTTAAGATTTATTACAGAAGGAGGGAAGACATAGTTTTAAGTATTAAATTTAAAATGATTAAAGAGTTAATTTTGGCACACACTGCGTTGAACGATTGTGGGGCGATGTAATTTAGAGATTGCAAGACAATGAGACACGTGCAACAGATCATTTTCACTGGTGATCCGCTCAAACTTCCCACATCAATCGGCAGATAACACTTCATTAAGAAAGAGCTTACACACACCAAAGTTGGTTTGCTGCCAATGTTTAAACGTCAACCAACACAATAAGCGCTGGATTTAAATAAGGGATAGTGTATAAATAGTAATAAATTGTCTAGAATGAAGACTATCCAAGTCTAATAGCCAAAAGTTTAGAAAGGGATACTAAATTAATATATTATGAAAAATAAACTAATATATCTTGTTAAGTGAATTGGTTTAATATAAGAAAGTTTTGTCATCAAAGACAAAATAAAAAATATTTTGTTGCTCAAGCAGTGTCACAAATGAGAATGTGGGTCAGTTAGGACTGGTTTTTGAGGGAGGCATTTATTCAAGGGAGGCGTTCATTTTTTTAAATGTAAAATGAATTTGTCTATAAACAAATGAACGCCCTTTATTTCACTGTAAATGTGGAACCAGAACACTTGATTACCGTCAAATATGCTATTGCGTGATCATAAAGACTAGTGATCACAACCAAGTTAGAAAAAATGTAATTCTAATGGAGTAGAACATTTTTGTGTCGAGAAAGATTTTGCTTTTATTAGACTTGGCATTGGAGCGTATATATGCATTTATTCCAAATGAGGCTCTAGAGGGGACATTTATTCAAAGTGGGGCATTTATTCGAACAACATAATGAAAACTTTTCTCCTATTTTTTGACAAACGCTCAATAAGGTAAATTTGACCTACATCTTATGCATGAATGCACTAACCACAGAAAACTCTGTAGCTGCTACTGGCCTTAAATCGCGTAACGTCATTCATAGAGAGGGTAAAAACGGTTCTGAATACAAAATTTTAAAGGTAAAATGATCACTGGTTATTTAACCAACCAGCATGAGACTTGCATGTTAATGAAGGTTAATTTATGAGCTACACTTGACCGTTCACCCGAAGTTTAGCGACCTGTCGTTGCAGAGTTAAGAATCGGTGAGACGGGAAGAACGCTTAGTAAACGGATCAGTGAGCACAAAAAAGATGTGACATCATACAATACTGGAGTAATACAAAACCAGAACAGCAAGATTGTTTGTATTGAACTTGCCACATAAATCCGCAATAACCGACCACATGGTCTAGTTTAATCATGTTACCAATTGGGATGTTAACATTTTGGAAAAAGAAAGTGAATCAGAGAAAGGAAAATAAAAGAAGCCATTTTCATAAGAAAACAACCTAAAAACATGAACAGAGATGTAAGGGGATATAAAATTTCGCACATTTATGACAACTTAATCAAGAAAGCAAAGACAGGGGGCCGAGGGGAACATGCTACCGTCAAATACAGGATGTTTGAAGGCGTAACAGAACATCAACGCCGGGATAAGACCAATCCCAACATGTTATCAGTCTGAGAAAAGGTACCTGATTGGACCACAAACGTCACTGAGGTAATATTTACTATTATTATTATCTCTGTTGGTTCTAATAAAATTTAAAAATAATCCAGCTATAATTTATACAAAACCAGATGAAATTCTTCAATGATTTAAGAAGCGCAGGAAGTATACCAAAAAACACTATAATTTTAACCGTTTTCCTATGCAAAAGCAAAAGATGTTTAAAACAAAACTTTAAAACAAATAAATCACTCAATTTTGCATTAATTGTAAGAATATACAGATGATTATAAATCCTAAACATCTACTTTTATAATCCGATCACCCCCAAATTGCCAAATCAAACCACTCAAATTATATAGTCGATTTTGTAAGAAAATGGGGTCCCGTTTTGACTCATTTACTGTGTTAAGGTGTGCAGTGAACTGTGAAGTCAGCTGATGTCTCAAAGTTTTTATTATGAATATGGTAATACTAAGACAGGACTAACTCTATGTTTGAAGGCTAAATATCCCCAATCCAATTCGTTTTGGCTACTACTTATTTGAGTAAAATCCATGCTTCAAAAGTTATTAATTAGAGCTTATCCTTAAAGTATTTTGGCAGCCTCCTTGAAAGAAATTACATTTTTTGGAATGACGGATCATTTATAATGACGATTCATCAAACTGCCACCAACAATTACCAGACGGTGTTGCATCCTTAAGTGCCCACATATAGCAGGAGATGGATTCGTCAGCCTACTCAGTGTGTGTCCGGTTTAAACAAAAGAAAAAAACAAAACAAACAGAAGCAACATCGTCTCTTTAACTAACATTAAATAAGCAAATTAAGAAATGCTATAATCTGAGAATTTATTGGTTTATCTCGGTAAATATTCACAAAACAGACTTTCCAGACAAATTTGAAAGAAATAACAACTCGAAAATGAGATTCTTCAAATCTAGAAAAAGCTTCTCATCATCATTAGTTTGAATATCATCATAGACTTGCACATGTTAGTATTTTTTTTGTCTTCAATAAATGTCAAGATAAATCCATGTGTTGGTTTCATCAAAGTTACTCAAAGGTTGACGCAGTTGCTGGCTAAATAAACCGATTTCCTGTCTAGTTCTTGATGTAACGAAGCTGATATCAGATGAAATGGACTCATATCCTATTTAATAACACTCTAATTTTACTGAATATGTATGGAGCAGAGGGTACATTCTTGCAATCATGTTTTATGCTCTATATTTCCATTTCAAACAATACTGAATTAAAATAAAATATTATTTTTAATAATTCATTAATGTGAAACATTATGGGTGTGTTTGGGCGAGTTTTTTGTGGAGTCTACCACAGGATAAATCCGGAAACGGCCATTTCCAGTAGCCCGAACGGGTGTTAAACGCGGACCGCCTGCTGATATCTGCTGATAATCCAACGCTTCAAATTGCAGTGTTTTTGGAGGAGAAAAAGCAGCATGCGTTAGCAGCAGGGAGCATTTTATATCACTTAATCACCTTTGATAATTTTAACTCTTTTAATGTTCATGGTCCTTTCTTCTTTTACAGTTTATTTCCAAAAACAAAACTGAAAAGCTCGATAAAATAAATTATTTCAACTGAGGGCTAGCCTAAAATCCAGATTGTTACCTTTCAACCCAATTGCATGATCATGGCACCACTGCTTATTTGTTTAACAGTGGTAGTAATTTTCTGTTTTTTAAATACAATTGTCAAACAAATGAAAGTTTATTCATTGTTTATACGCCCAAAATGAACATCTGCGATTTATTGGGAGTTTGCTATGTATGCTTTATTATTTTTGTAGCTTCTCCAGTAATTTCATTTCATTACTTGATTTTGAGACAACTGCATTAATGCAGTCGACCAACACCAAAGTCTGTTTCTTAAGGTGAAGTGCCGCAGCTGGGTGACAGAAGGGCCCACGGCAACTTGATAGAAACTCATCATTTGCATAATACCTTAGGTTTTACGTCCGCGGTTATTGGATTTTTTTGAAAGCCGAGTTCTGCACGAACCAGTAGACCACCTGCGGATAAAGTACCGGTAAAACCCTATGTAAGTTTTTCCCGTTCTGGCCCAAACACACACTATGTGTGTTACTAGGCATCCAAATCAGGATTCCTAGCTATATCCTGACTAGTCACTTGTTTTGTTTCCACTGACTATATTTCACATTATTACTATCATTAATAGTAATATTTTTATATATTAATATTATACTATATTATATTACTAAACAATAATAAAATAAGACTACTTATAAAAGGTGTGGAAACCAAAATATTGAAAAAAGAACCACAAAATATAATAAACAAAATATTAAATGTTATTACTATTGAGTTCCATGCCCCTTGGAAGCAACACTAAGAAAAAAAAAATCACTTTTAATTACTTCAACCCATGTTGTACATCACTACTCCGTCAGCAGTATAAGATTGCCTCTAACCTCCCAATGTTTGTTGCATAGTTTACCCATGACCACCAACAACTCCGACCACTAACAACTCGTGTTCACCTACGACAGGATAAGTTTAGTTGATGTTTAACGTCAGAACATTCACAATACACTGTAACTTCCTGTCTGTTAGAAGCACGGACATCGGCATGCTGTACAGTAACCTATTTTACAATAACCAGCTTTCGAAAGTTGCACGAAAGGTATGTATGAGATACACAACAGGTGATAATTTAACCAACATTATAATATGTTAATTATTCCTTGTCACTATCCAAAATGAAAAGCAAGTAATTGCAGAAATCTTTCACAGCTGTATGCCAAATACAATGTTTTAAACTTCATTGACAATATTAGATACTGTATCATCACTAATACAAGTAGTTATAATAGTCAGTAGACTTTCTGACGAAACAAATAATTTATTCATCAACTTTAAATATCACTGACTAGAGGTGATTCTAAATGAAACAAGTTACTCCCTAAAGATAGACAGTAAAGTTTATAACAGGCCCAGTCAGGATTCTTTGAAGCTTTGTCCACAATATCAAAATTTTATGTGACAAATAAGTGTGATATACCCATATTTGGGTGTAAAATGACATTATCATGCCTATATATGGGCATAACACATAAATTTGTCCTAAATCTCATAGTGTGAACAGAGCTTTGGATCAATCCTTTTAATTGTTTTAATTTAATTGGGTGCAGTGATAATTATTATATTAAATTTATAAAAAAAAAAAAGATTGATTGTCAAAATAGGAAAATCATCTTTAAAACTAGTTCCCCCGATATGACTTTGGATAACCCCTATCTATAAAAGGCATAGTACTGTACACCCCTGCACTCCAAGCCGACAGTTGAAAAAGTCACAGCTAGGTATTACGGAACCCTGGATCTTATTCAAATGAACTTGTATCAGTGATTGCCAACATACATTTACTTACACGCAAGGTCCATTAAGCCTAAGGGTTTAAAATGAACTAATAAGAGGAGCCTTGGGCATAGCTTGAAAAAGAAAAAAAAGTGGGTAAGAGCCCGGGGGAGAGATGGTACAGAAGATGTTGAGGGAATTAAAAAGATTTTCCATAACTTAAATTATTTTGGTACAAAGATGGGTTCTTTTTTTTTCGTATCTGCCTTGTCGACCTACAAAAAAGGAAAAGTCTTTGATCAGTCAATATTCAGGAAATTTTTGAGTATGAATTTCAAGTAATCAAAATAATTATGTTGATATTACAGTCTTTCACTACCAGGATAAGATTCCAAATCTTCTTTTTCAAATCCATGCATGCTGACCTATCATTATGTCAAAATGGGAAAAGATTGACATTCAGTCAATATTAGGAAATTTTTAGGTACAAATTTCTATCAATCAAAATACTACAATGATACTGCAAAGAGCATATTGTTGTCACATATGTGTCTCATTATAAATTGTTAATCTTGTGATACAAGACAAAGAACTTTATGGTGAAGTTTGGCTACGCTAGCCTGCATGAGATTTCATTGTTCCAGACCATGTCAGCAGGTAACTAAATTAAAAAATGGTATCCACCCTATACTTATACAAGAAAGTTAATGGATAAAATTTTTTAAAAACCAATTACATTTATTGATGTATAACTGGAAATTAAAATTGGGTATGAATCCATCCTGTTTAGAAAGAAGGGACATAGCACACACTTCTTCCCCACTGGTGGAAGTAACCACAGGAAGGGGGTAACCTTGATTTTTCCCCTTCATTTTTAAAATTGTTCCATTTTGTAATTTTATGTGAAAAAATTAGTAATAAATAATCCAAGACCCATTTATCCACCATGAATTGGATAAATAAAAATTGTACTTTTTTTAGCAAAGCAGAATTGAATTGACAAAAAAAAATTGTTTATAGTACATCAGCCAAGTGGCTATACTAAAATAAATGTTTGAGTTAGCCCAGAGATCAAGCAATTATTATACATTTTCCTTTTCAATACTTGCTGTCATTTATCATGTTTCTAATCAAGTTGGGATTATTCATAGCCTGTCTTTTTGGAAAATGCGCATTTTCATAGAATGTCTAAGTGTAGGCTTAAATCAGAAACACACTATGATTGTGGGATAATAGGTGTTTGCGCTGCCCCCTACGCCCCCTCTAAATCCACCACTGCAACACATCCAATGAAGAAGGTTTTATACTTAACACTAACATAAATCACATGCTTGACAGAACAACACGTGATGCAAGACGTTCGGCACAGAATTCACACATCACAGTGCTGAATGCCACGTCACGTATGACGTAGTAATATTCAGTTCTGTACGACAACCAGTATGCTTTTTTCTTTTCTGCAAAATATATTTTAATCAGATAGGATATCAGTTTCTATCAGTCAAATAATTATTAATCAATATTAAATGGGGTAGGCCTCTCCAAATTCAATGATTATGTCCAATGTTGGGAAAAGACACTTCTGGTTTATAAGCTTCTTAGCAAATTTACCTATTAAACTTCTTAACACATCTAACATTTTGCCGCAAATGGTGATACAAGTGCGCTAGCTAACTTCACGGAGACAATACAGAAGTAAAAAAAAAAAACAACTTTAAATTTACAGGATATGGGTTAGTTTCTGTGAGATTTTTGCTTACTCGCAGGAGATCATGCCGTTCCAGGAGATTCCTGTGGCGCAAGGTAAACTTGGGGCATGTGAGCAACATCCGTTTACATCTCAATGTGTTTACATCATGGAATCACATCCTATTACAATAGATTAAATGCAATCTCCCTCTAAGGATATTTTATTATCAAGCATCTAAACTCGCTGATTCTAAATCCCTTGACCATCTACTGAATGGTTTTCTTCCCAACTGTGAAATTCCCCTTCAACGAACACTTGACCTCCTCCTTACTAAACTCCTGTCCAAATAATCCACTTCATTTTCGCATCCCACTTCCTTTTCTATTTGAAAAAAAATTATATCTTTTGAAACAGACCTTGTACTACACTTACTCCCTAATACTGTGATAAAATCATTGAAAAACACTCAAAAATCAAATTTAAATATCATTTTTCTCATTTATAAAAATCAAGGCTTCCACTAAGACACATTTGTAAGGTCTATAAATGCCATTCTCCTTTAAGGTATTTCTTACAACATAAACAACAATCTATAAGCAGGGTGGCTTTGACCATGGAGGTGCATGGACAATGCAAAGGTGTTTTGTGTGTTTGTTATAAGTGTGATACACCGCTCAATACCTCCCACTAGCAAGACAGTGTGTGCCTTTGATGTGGCCAGAGATTTTCAACATCAAAAGCACTCACACATAAGTTGCACATGAGTAGAACATCTGTGATTTTATTAAAGGTGAAAGGTGTTTCTGGTTTTGTAATAATTGATGGACTTATTCTTAATGTCTGATGAAAGGGGAAGGGTGACAAATATGACAGTAGGAATGAGGGGATATACCACACTTTCTGGTGGAAGAGGGAAGGGATAAGAATGATGGCTGTAGGAATAGGGAAAGTACCATACCTTTTATAGCTGATACTTTGGAACTAAATTTAGATTATGAAATCTGTGGTTCACTACATTTCAAATCCACAACAGTAATAAATTTTCAAATCACTTACATAAATTGAATTGAGTATTAACAATGAAAGGTGTTTGTGGTTGCATTATGATTGATAATTCTCGATGTCTGGTAGAAGAAGGGGTAAATATGACACTGGGAATACAGACAAGTACCATACATGAATAGCTGATCAAATCACTTACATAAATTGAATGGAGTATTAATAGTGAAAGGTGTTTGTGGTTGCATTATGATTGATAATTCTCGATGTCTGGTAGAAGAAGGGGTAAATATGACACTGTGAATACAGACAAGTACCATACATGAATAGCTGATACTCAAATAAAATATACCTTCTGTTTGAATATCTAATTACAGAATGAAAGTCAAACCATAGAGAAACTTAGCACTGAAGAGGCAAATTTCTTGCAATCACACTATCATTCTAAATATATTAGCCAGAATCGTGCTTTAATAATTTTACATCCTGTTTTGCTAAACTTCCAAGAATCTAGGGGATTTCAGAAAACTAATGCACACTTTGTTATTTACTAGTATGCTAATCACAGATGCATCATCCTCACCCGGAAAGGGGGGGGGGGAGAGGGTGGTGGTGCTTTTGAGGCGGAACGACAGCCTCCCTGATTCTCCCACTAATGCACACGGCCCTAACCAAGAAAAAATGAATTTATAAAAATCAATTTAAAAGAATCACACAGGGGCCCACCTCACTGTTCTTCATACTGGGGCTCCCAATGTCTCTGTGGCATGGCTATAAGCCACTAGCAGAATCTATTCTGTTATTTTCAAAAGGAGTAAAAACTTGGATCTTGCATCAGGTCTTGATGAAACACATTCTTACCACAAATAGCCGTTTCCAATTTAGATTTCTTGAAAACTTTACTCACAACAGCAATCTGTAATCAGTAAAATAAACATCCAAACCAAGTTGACATAGGTAATGCCAGTTAAGAACACTTATAGGGGACACCTTTGTACTGGTATATCATTTCTTATCATCCCTAATTTTAAGATACCGCCTTTTTCAAATTCTGAAAACCCTCAAAACTTTATTTAAACAAATTACATTAAATTTCTCATTAAAAAAGATGAATGTAAATAAATTTATAAAACTATTGAAACATGCTTGATAAAATTAAAGTTTACTATAGCATACAAAAATTACTATACGGATAAAAAAGAAACAAAAATTGTATCAACTTCCAATTAAAATTGATTCCCAGAAAAGCTTTTAAAGAATATATGAATGTTATTAAATATATATCTTTTTATTGAGGAGAAAATATTTTCTTTATATTTTTTAATTGAAAGCTTAAAAAAATAATTTGCTTAAATAAATTACCATAAACAGCAATTTACATACTGAATAAATTTTTCAAGTTTTTTACCTTATCACAGATGCTACAGTATCTCTAACCAAACCAGAAACAGCGATAATATTTCTTAGAAGGCAATTGGTTAGGGATAATGTGCATACATGCATGGTATATCTGAGGGATAAACTGGAACTTACGAGGACTTGATGAGGACTTTTTAAATTCAGATTTCTTGAAAACACCCACAATAGCAACTATTAAAATAAACACCAAAACTAGCAGAATCTGTTGTTATTTTTTAAAGAGGGATAAACTGGAACTTACGAGGACTTGATGTGGACTTTTTAAATTCAGATTTCTTGAAAACACCCACAATAGCAATTAGTAAAATAAACACCAAAACCAAAAAGGGAGTTGACATATGCCAGTTAAGAATACTTGGGGAGCTCTTTTAATGGTATACTTTTCTTAAAATGCTAATGTGTTAATGGTTAGGAATAATGTGCATTATACGTGCATTTTATCTGTTATTAAACGTGAAAAAACCCACTTAGAACGGTTTAACAATGGAGCAATTGCCATCGCAACCTTTCACCTCCAAATTGAGACCACAGACAAGCATACAGGATCACTCATAGATAATATAGATGTTTGAATGACACGGTCATCTGTTGTTGCCTTTCCTGATCTCAACAAGTTTTTAAAAAAATTTAAATTTAATTTAATTTTTATCACATCCATCATCGCCATGAAATCTTCGGATAAATCTTTATTCATTTCTTTAAATAAGTATTTATAAATATTAGATAACATTGGAATATCGCATTTTCTTATAAGAACAATGTGTAATAGAATCTGGAGCAAACGGCCTAAGGGCCCAGTAAACACTTTTTACCTCCATCTCAATTTTTTTTATTGGCCAAAGTATGAAATATTATACACATTTTTGCCTGTGCCTAGTTGCTTTTAGTGAAAGCATTTTTGATGAATAATAAGAGAAAACCTTTTTTCTGCCTTCTTCTGAAGATCTTTAAATAATGAACAAACAAGTTTTAAAATATTTTCACCTTTGTAAGACTGTGGGTGGGAAGAGTGTTGGTGTGCATGTGTGTGTGTGTGTGGAAACAGTAAAAGTGAAGAGAAAGACTAACGCTCTGACCACACTATGAAATTCTAGATGTGACAAATTTGTGTGATGTACCCATATGGGCATGATGATGTCATACTACATCCAAATGTGAACACATCACATTTATTTATCACACAAATTTAATAGTCTGGACAGAGATTTAAGCCCTGTGTAGACAATCAAATTTTATCTGAAAAAAAAACATGTGACATGCCTAAATATGGTCATGATGACATCACATTATGACCATATATAGGCACACCATGACTATATATGGGCATACACCAGTTTTCTGTCAAAGAAAAATTGATAGTATGGACAGAGTCTTAGAAAGGAAAGAGATAAGGAAGCAAAATAATGAGATGAAAAACGGATTTGCAAATTCCATTATTGATTGTTACATTAGTAACTTGCATTTACCAAATTCACAACTGGCATTTCCCAGCTTGCAATTCACAAAAAAGAAGCTGCCAGTCTGAGTACAGTATTATGAGACAACAATTTACTAGTAAAAGGTCTTTAAGCTTACGGGTGACTACGAAAAGAGAACACAAGCATCATCATTTAAATTGATTGTATAATAGTGGCAGGAGCTAAAATAGTTACATAACCCATGAAGGTATAAAAACATAACCTCGCTAATTCAAGAGTATGCTGAGGGGAACATAGGATTCCCCAGGGTAGGATTGAATCCTTACTAAGAATCATCACTCAGCCTAACAGGGTGTTTACATCATGGCTTCATAATATTAATTTATCTACTAAGGAAACTGCATGAACTGTATCATTTGTATACGGTTAAATAAACGTTCATCTTCCTACACCTGTCAAATAAGCGCTTTCATAGTCTGCATGAATATGTCGAGGTAGACTCACATAAACAAACATATGGCTTTAATCTATAAGTCGAAATTATCATCTGAATATTTATAACTGACCTTCTATCTACAACTATTAATAAAATCTATAAAACTCATATACAACATTGAGTTGTTTGTTAATTGTAACTTTCAATATATAAATTTGCAGTAATCAAGAAAAGGCATCCTCAATTTTTATTTGTACTTTTATGCAAAATTTTTAGATGGGTATGAATGTTCCAATCACTGAAACTTAAAATACGGGCCTATGAAGGGTTCCCCACCCCCAAATTTTATATACAAATGACAATCAAAATCAATAATGCACAGCTGTTTTCACAGAGTACTGCAGTTCATTCTAGCTTGACCTGTCATCATCGTGGATAGTTTGCTAATTTTAAAGCTAGCTGCTTACGTGCAAGATTCTTTTTTTTTTTTTTCAGATCAACCCCATGAAATTTTTCTAATTCAAGAGTATTTGTCAAAATTCTGGAGAGTAGGTGATTGCATGAAAATTTGGACGATTCCTGATGAAAGGGTGTAAAAAATGCCTTATAATGAGACTTTTTGACACTAACAGATCATGTTACTAGTTCTTCTATTATTAGCAAGTTGTAAAATGTTTAATCTCCAAAGCCTATCATGTTTTTTTTTTCATTGCTTGCATTTAGAGTGAGTTTGCGAAAAATGCACTGGGCAGTAGGAATGCAGGCATAGTGCAAGGGACTGAAGTGGTACGAAAGTGAAGTGGGGGATTGATGGTTAGGTGAAGGGGTGCTATTAATGTGATTTGAAGTAATTTTTAATAAACTTAACCCTTATTTTTTTGGGAAAACTGGGAGGGGGGGGCGCAGCGGTGGCGCCAGAAATATGCCGACGAGGGGTCCGACGTGTCAGACAGAAGAGTCTGAACTGAAGGACTGATGAAGCCTCGGTCGACGGCCTGAAATAAAAAATCATATGATAGGGTTCATGGGAAGAGTTTTTATGGCTTTTAGACCACAATATTAGGGATTGGGAGTCAAAATAACGTTATTTGGATATGCAAATTATGTATTTTTTTATTTCGATCCGACAACCTAGTCGTTCGTCAGACGACAGGGGATTCAAGCCTGTCCGATGGGGTGAAAATGCCCAACCTGCCCCCCCACCCCCGCAGGCACCACCGCTGGGGGGGTGTAAGAAATTTAATTTGGAACATCTCAGAAGAATAAAAGAGAAACTTTTGTTTTTGCTTCACCAGTTATAAAAGCTAATAACTATATCTAACAACAACAACAATATATGGGGTCATTCCATATATTGTTGTTATATATAATAATGATATGCAAGAGCCCAGCATAACAAATCATTTTCTAGTGACGCAAGAAAAGCAACATCCTCTATAATGAGAAATGGTTCAAGGAAGAATTATCGCCATGCAACTTATAGGGGCAATCTCATAAGCAATATTAATCTCTATTTATTTTTCACTGCGTATTACAATGATGTAACAAAGCAAACGGCGTCACATATGGTAAGCTGAAAGCTTGACAATTTAACTATGATTTATGTTAGACTTATGTAACACAAAGTGGAAGCGGTTTTGGACATAAAAATTTAGGATGGTCTTGGGTTTGGTCTTCATTTGGAGATTTGTGTTAAAAGATTGAAGATTGCTATTTGGTTCTTTGAAAAATCATTTTTTTTGGTATCCATTGTTATATTTTTTTTCAACTCTGTAAAGGTGGTTATATATTGAAGTTCTGTAGTTCACCTGCTATATATATATATATAATTATATTCATATTTATATTTACATTTATATGTATCAAGTTTGTTTATGTTGTATGGAAAATAAATTGAACTTTGAAAAATTGGTCTCGAATTGGAAGGGTCTTGTAATTAGCGGGGTCTCGAAATGGAGGGTGTACTGTAAAAAAACAAACGGATGATGGCTCCCTCTAGGTGCAACTGTCTTGTATTTTGGTACATTATTATAGACCATGTGTCCAATGCATTTATTCTAAATATGCATACACATCTAGAGCACTGTAGTCAATCATGAAGAGATAACCTGTTGGATTTACACATTAAAGTGTGGCTCAAATTAATTAATGCATTATCACTTCATTTTTTTCAGTGAACACCTTTAAAGTTACAGGATGAAAATAGTATGCTTCACCAAAGGGATAAACAATACCAATGTAGGTGGAGTACCTGGATGAGGGCAACATAATACAAAGAAGGAAGGCACAGCATGGGGTCTAAAACTAATAAATCAAATACCATACAGGGGGGCTAGGAATGTTGACTTCTAGTGAACAACAAGAAATAACCATTAGATTCTACCTCATGTTGTATTTACTGTATATACACTCAATCAAGTAAAGAAGGTACTGGTAATAGAAGGGGAAATTAAATTTTAAATGAGTAAATTTCAGCTCTATATACTGTATCATCTTGTGTATTTAAGAGTTCCCTGACAGCAGTCTTATTTATATCCATTCACGTTTTGCTAACGATTATAATGTATTGTACGTGTGACTGGGATATAAAGTCACATGATGCAAATTGGTAGCACGCTGGATAGCATTAATCAGAGATGAGCCAATTCCATTTTGATATTCATAGGCTTTGTGATGAAGCTGCATTAAATCATAAGTTGTGGTCTAGTTCCTAGCTTTATTCAAGCCAACATTCTTCCCTTTTATTTACAGCACTTACAAGTACTTCATGAAGGAAAAGGTAAATGTACTGTAGGAGTTTTCACAATTCTTTTAAGTCTTCGTGACTCCCCCCATCCCCCACTTGCCTTTTCAAAGGTGTATTTAATAATACAATTTAACAGACACAGAAAAGAGGGACCTCTGATTTTCATTATCTATATTTGTCATGGGATAATTGACCATGCTTGCTAAGCACTGTCCAAGAGAAAATTCCCTCTGTTGCTCAATCCCCTGCATAAGATAAAAGCCAATTTTAAAATGACACTCATTGAAGAATCCTATGATAATTCAAATTATGACCCAATTAAAAATTATGACCAAAAAAAAAGTTGTAACAGTCTATTTTGACACCAAGAAGTTTTCTGTATTAAGAGGCTGTAAACAACATGAAAATAAAAACGTGATGTGTATATCCAATCCAACCTATATTGTCATGCTCCATATATCACAATGCAGGATTCCTAGAAAACCATATAAATAACTTAAGAGAGTGTAAGTGGCTGTTAAGTGCGTCAGAACGACAACAATATTTATGAAGTACTACTGTGACTGACTTGTGTTAAACTGCCTGATTTATTCTTGTCCATTAGTGAAAAGAACAACCCAAACTATATAACAACATACTAAGGAAGAGGGCCCATCCCCCTCCCCCACCCCCGACAATCCCATTCGGGGAAACCCGAATGGTCAATAGATGGCGCTTCACCAACAGCGAGATTTCCCGAAAATCGTTCCCAAGGTGCATGGACCCACTCATGATTAAGCTGTGTTGAAAACCAGCGAAAGCTCAGGAATAAAACGCAAGTTAACATACTTATTCTAATCATTTTTGTCCACTTTTACAGGCAGTATCTAGTTGCAGTTCTAAACAAATCTGGGATCTTGTTTACAATCTAATATAGATATTTAACCAAATTTATTTTACATAGTTCTGTATCTTTAGTGTTGTGCAAGCCTGATCAAGTCAAAATCTGAAATGTTTTTTTCCCCCATAAGAATTGTTAAAAGACTTTCTATATACCTTTCTATTTTATTATGGAAATGGCAATAAATGAATCTTGAATTATATTTTTTCATTATATTATTATCATAATCATATTATTCCATCTTGTTTTCATTAAATGATTTTGAAAAAGGGAAGGAACAGAACACAAGAGCTTTTTTTGAGAATCTATTTGAGTATGTCAAATGTTTAATAAATTTGAATGATTTTGTTCATTACCAATCCTACAATACGTAACATTTACCTTCCAAAGTGCAAACTTTTTTTTATTCACTTTATAATAAACTGTATATGTATTTTAAACAAAAGAGAAATTAACCAACTTCCATTAACTGTCAGTATAATCCATAATTGTTTGCGGATGCTCCACCCTGGTAGAGAAGCTACCATCATCCACAACCACGCCATCCTCTAATTGCAAAGGTTTAGAAACAATATTGTTATTCTTCATATTGTATATGCAAGTACTGAAAAATATACGAGATAAATACCATTGAAATTAAAATGCAAAACTTGTCCTATTCCTGGGATAGCACTTTTTATAAGGTCTGATGTAGGCTAGACCTATTTGAATGACAGTATCTTGTCAACAATATTTTGAAGTGAATTGAGCTTTATAAACTTGGCGAGGGACCAAATAAGTGTATACCTTTTAATGGCTATCTAAAACTGATTGACATTTACTGCATAAATCAAGTTCCTTTCTTAGAATTAATCATACCAACTTCTCACAAATTGATCAGGGAATTAATACATCCTTGTACGGATGCAATAATGACATTGATTTCATAAAAAGCAATCTGCTGTTCATATTCCGGCGAGTTGATTGGCCGAATGGTTAAGTCAGGGGCACCGTAACCTTCAGCTCTAATATCGGTGCTGGTTCAAACGGCTCACTCGTCAATGGTTCCAGTGGTGAACAAGTCTTCTCGGATAAGGACTTTAAACCGTAGGCCCAGTGACCGCATTTGGCTCGTGTGCACTTTAAAGAACCCGGTACATCCTTCGAGAATAGCAGGGGGTTACCCCGGTGTACTGGTCCATTAAGTCCCCTGTTGTTAAATGGATATGCCATGTAGGACAGTGATTAAGTTCACTTATTGGCATATCCTTGGCGCTCGGGCCTAAAGAAATGAAAATGAAATGAAATTCCCATACTTCCTCGGGTGTAAGCCCACCTTGAGTATATAAGCCCATCCTCTAATATACGTCCAATTTTATGTACCAGTCATTCCTCAGGCAAAAGCCGAGGGTATAACTTGAATGAGTAGCTTAGCTGACTTTTATAAATACCATAAAAACTAACGGCCAACTAAAAAAAATTACTAGTTTCTCGTCCCCTCGCGCATCCATTCTGCCTTTCTAAAATTTTTTTTTTACTTTCTTTTTTTTACAAAATTTTCGAAAAAAAAGAAAAAAACAACACAAAATTCAATAAATTTTAATACACAAATAGAAAAAAGCTTATGAATTCTAAAAATCGGTATGCAAAAATGCATCAAATGCATAAAGTATTCTGGCATAGCCTTCAACCGAAAGTCAAATTAAAAAAATCAGTGATACATAATATATTAAGTAAGTTTTTTCCTTGAAATGGCTTAACCTAGTTCACACAATTTACTATCAAAACACAATGTCAAAGATGATCATTCAAGCACATCTTTCATAACAGGCAAACCGGAGACGAAGACACAGACAGATTATTGAAAACTAATATTGAAGACTGAATTATTACAAAACAACTGATTATTAAAAAGCGGTTATCTAGCAATACTTGGAAATTAATATAGATTTCATAGTATTAAATATTACATATTCTTCAAAACATCCTGTTCAATGAAGAACTGCCACTCACGTCATTGTAAACACAAATTCTATCAATAAAATGTTTTTACCGTACTGTTACGTTCGCATTCCTGCTACAATGAACTTTTCAATTTATTGGACAGATATAATTAAACAAATGTAAATAAATAAGACTATTTGGATATAATATTGTTATAAGATTTAATATTATGTCATAAAAATAAATAATGTGACCAATCCCCTGTTGCTCTGCTTTGTTAACTCGCTGTCAGTAGCGGAATGCAATCTGTATTAATTACCAATTCAAATGAAGGGTAAAATGAGGGAAATCACCGCATTACGATTACTCTCTCATTTACCTCGTTTACTAATATGTTATTGTTAGCCTCATTTCATCATATTTTTCTGAGTATGTCTGCTTCAAAGTAAGCCCATCAGTAATTCAGGGTATACCTCATATTCTACATTTTATCTGAGTATAGGGCAGAGTATAATTTCAGCATTTGAATCAAGTTGTCAATTTACTACACATACAATCTGCAATTACATCCTTAGTGCCCCCCCCCTACCTTTAAGTGGGAGCAGCTAAAAGAAGAATAATAATCTAATTACATCAATAAAAAAAAAAAAAAATAGATTATGTAATAAATTCAAATAAAAAACAGTAATAATAAAATGTAAATAATATTAAACAACAAATAGTTAATAAAATATTATTTAAAATATTATAATATAACATTACTATTAAATATAATATTGCTGGGCTTGCATGTCCTCGATGGAATGTGCTTTATGAGTTACCAATATAATTGAAGAGAATTAGGGGAATCCCCACATATTATCACTCTCATTGTTCACTAAACTGTTATTGTTTAAGCCTCTTTTATACATGCACCATATTTGGGAACCGGTCAATTCGAGTGGATATTACTTCAAGCGGATGACATTTCAAGCGAAATGTTTTGCGAACATTAACTTGTGCGAATTTCCTATTTCGACCGAACATTAATTCTGAGAGTTTTTCGCCCTCTTTGAATTCCAATTTGCTAACTTTCTGTTTCCTTCTGGCAAACCCTCATTTAATCATTGAATTTCACCCCACTAACATTTTAAGACTCCTAATGTAGATAGGCCACTGATATTTGAACAAAATAAATGTATCTAATTAAACTGGCAATTAAAGTCTCTACATGCTACCCATCCATAGAGATATAATAAGAATACTAGAGCGCTAACTGCATTGTATTCGATGTTCGAAATACGCAGAGCTGTGTGTGTACCATCCAAGATGGCTGCCATAAATTTAGCCAATCAAATTTCCCCTAAGCACCATCATTTGCAATTGCGCCAATTTACAGAGAAAGTTCAGTACAGCTAGTATGTTTTAAACTCGAGAGTTGCGGGGTATGGGTGTAAATGTACACGATTTTAATTTTCATTCCTTGGTACTTTATTTCTGAATAAGATGCTCCACTTGGCCTTGTTTTGGCTACGATGGTTTAATAATTTGTTATTACCATTACTCATCATCATTAATGAAATAATAGTCAGTCAGAGGGCTTATTTATGGTAATAATATGTATACTAAGCCTGAAGGTGGCGCTTTACTACTATGGCCATCTTGGATGGTACACATACATAACTCTACATTGCTCCACCATCTTGTCAGCACTCTAGTTGTTTAATAGCTCTATGTACCCATCTACATTTACAATTGTGCAAATTCAATACTTTTGATAGTCTAGCCATCTCCCTCACTATACCACTGATGTTAGGACATTATATATGGTGAAAATTACCCATTTACAAATATACATTTATATTTATTACAAATACAGTTATAATAAAATGCAGTTGAAATTCCATTACACTTGCAATTATAATCATAAATATAATTTGCTTCTTTTACTACAAAATCCTAGAAATTTGCGCAATTTTAATTGATAAAGTGCTTGTTAGCGGCCATTTGGTGGTTTGACTTTCCAAGGCTATGATTCAAACATGGAATAATTATTAAATAAGTACCAAAAACCTTTCAAAACCTTAGTTTTACACAGTGCATTTTGGCATTAAAACAATAAAAAATATAAAATATGTTTTGGATAAATTCGCCCTTGTTGTAGTTCGCACTAAAGCATTTGCTCGAACTGGCATGTTATCCGCTCAAACTAGCATTTGCTCAAATTGACTGGCATTCCCATTTCTTATGACGATGCTCAAGCATAAGCCCATTGTTAGTTTAGGCTATACTCCAAATTCCAGACTTTATTTGAGTGCAATTTCAACAATGAAAAATTTAAAAACAATATATATTTTAATTTAGTTAGTAAATCATACTACATGTTTTACGTCAGCATTTATATACAGTATGTCTAGCCTATAATAATTGGTACATAATGCCATGAAAAACATTAAATCCTGCCTTGCTAGGCTCCATCTGTACGTGCGTAACTAGGCCTAAGCCCGCAGAGTCACGACCACTACTACATACAGAAGCGCACTCAACACAATACACATACCCTGCAGTGCAGATAGAGCCTAGGCATTCATTTTTCAGAAGACTACTTAGTACCAAAACCTACTATGATTTTTTTAGTAATTGTTATTAAAGAACTGAAGCTTACTGGAAAGAAAAAGTATTTTTTATGCACCGATTCTACAAACTTCCAAATCTTCGCGGCGAAAAAACTTGTGGCATCCATTCCCATGTGATTTCTAATTTCGTTAATTTGTTGAAATTTATTTACTCAACTGACAGCCATCTCATTGATTGAGGTCGGCGCGGTTAAAAAAGATCGTAACATGGAGGATAAACAAGGCGATTCTACCACGGATCTAGGCCTGCCTTGCCATGGAGTTGTTATTTTGATAAACAACTTAAATAACAACTCGCTGGTCTTGTTTACGACATTTTAAGGCTGAGCGAGCGCCATAGTATATTAGCTTAAGATAAGAAATTTAGTTTCATTGCTCTATGACATCGTGGAAATCACATTTTTTGTGAAATTTTCGGGATATTTCAAAAAATCGGGAGATTATTAATAAAAATCGGGAGGGCGGGAGAAAAAAAATCGGAAGAACCCGCGATTTTCGGGAGACTTGGGATCTCTGCAAATACATACAACATACAAGTTAAATATAAAATATAGTAAAATGGTGTTAAATACAGTATACAATTAGTTAATATAACCAATACATAATATAATGTGCAGTACATTGAATCTTATATACACTGATTGATTGCATCTATCTCCAATGGTTTATTTGTAGTGTGTATTATCAAACCGTTGCATTACTACTATGGAAGACTAGTCAACAAGGGCCAAACTGTGACAAGCACAAAATGAAAATAACAACATGTTGGATATAATTGCGACAATTCGCTTTAAGGCCGGCTTCCAGATTGCACATGTATAAACCAACACATTAAAGTTGATTGACCCGCAGGCAACAGAAGACATCAAACACACGTGAGTTCATTACAAGCATTTACTATAATATAAACATTGTAATTCAATGATTTTTTTCCAACTGGTGTCCAAGGCTGAGCTTTATTGAAGATACTAGAGACTTAAATTCTACAGAATTCATAAAATCTCCCGAGTCACATGTATGGCATGCTCAATTTAACTTTAAATTCAAATAAATTTATTCCTTTTTTTTCTTGTTTTCCAGCCGAAAAAAACATAAATAAAACAATTCTACCCCTCCCCCCCACACACACAAAAAATAAATAAATAAATAAAATTTATTTTTATAGAAATGAAAGAATAAAGAAAGAGAATGCTGGTTTTGAAACATTGCCAAATTATTTTCAGGCTACAATACAAAATGGGAAACATATTACACAAGATTTTGTTTTTCATTGTTTTAAGTTACATGTACCACAATCCTTCTGTTGAACGGAACAAGATTATGTGATCATAGATTCACAGTAGATTGTGTTTGAGTATGATAGTGTCTGATTGTGACTGATTAAGAGAAAATAATATCAACAGTCACCGAAGCTTTTGCGGGGCATGTAATGTAAATCACACTCTTTACCAATAACTCAATAATGAAATAACATCAATTACAGAAGCTATTTCAGAGAATCTAAATCATGTATGTTACCAATCAATATTTTCAATACACTGGTCATTAGAAACTACTTGAATTGAAATTAACCAAGGAAGATGTTTGACCAAAATTTGGTGTTTTGGATCAAACATTCTTTGAAATTTGTTCCGTTCATTTTAAAGGCTTTTATATAATTTCCCGGAAAATTTAGTTTCTCGATTGCATTGTTACAAAAGGCATGACATCACACAAATGCGTGTTCATTGCAAGCATGCAGTAAGCACATTTAATGTAAACAGAACTCTATTATTTCAGTGCCCACCACAAATAGGTTGTTTAAATGAAGTTCGATATCATATAAATTAATCCACTGGATTAAAATTCTTGCATTTTGCATATGTCTACACTACCCAGAAAACTTAGTTGCACGTGTACAGACGACATTACATCAGACAAATGCATGTTCATAGCGAGCATATAGTGTAAACACAGTTAACGTAAACAGAACTCTATCAAAGTGCACAACCAACAGGTTGCCTGAAATTCACATGCACTATCTTTTTCAACTGGTATCTTGATATTTCGAATGAAGAATGGAGATTTGACTTACAGATATTTATTTTGATGTGGTTCAAATTTATTGTGGTGATTATATTTCACTTTTATTGAAAGCTGAACATCACCGTTTTTTAAAAAATCATTTATTTTGCAACAAAGAATTTAATTAACAATTTTATCAAAATTCCTTTACAGTATTGATTTTTATATAGATGCCTCTCCATTTGAAAAAAAAATTGCAGTTGTTTATGCTAATTATTATTTTTCAAGCTTTTGATGAAAAGTCTGCTGATGAGGTCAACATCTAGTGACCATATTGCATTCCAACAAGTTTGCTTTAAAAATGCTAGAATACAGTTAGTTACTACTTTAACAGCTTATACTGTACTATACAAATGCCTTGAGTGGTTGGCTTGATCTTATCGATCAAGCCAGCAGTATCTTAAAAATAAAGTTTGGTGTCAAGAACATTAAACCATTGGAAAATCCTACAATTCACAAATTTCAACACTTTTCAATTCGCACATGTATACAAGACATTACATAATTCAAATGCATGTATGTTGTAAGAATGTAGTATAAACACACCTAAAGTAAAATTTTATAATACTTTCTTCGAAAACTTAAGTCAAGCTTCACGTTTTTCTTATCGATCAAGCCAATAGCTTTTTCGAAATAAAGTTTGGTGTCAAGAACATCAAACCATTGGAAAAATCCTACAATTCACAAATTTCCACACTTTCCGATTCACACATGTATATGAGACATTACATAATTCAAATGCATGTTCATTGTAAGAATGTAGTATAAACACAGCAAATGTAAACAGAACTCTCTTATTTCAGATTGTCTTACAATCTTTTTCCACTGGTGTCCTAGGCTGACCTCCAAGTTCAAATCATCACTGCCCAATGTTAACTGAGCATGTTTAAGATGTGTAGAAACTGATTATATTGCACTAGAGAAATTTTGGTTAAATTTGGTCTGCAAATGTTGTTTTGCATGTGGGTACCAATTGAAGCCATTTAAGATTAGATAAATTAAAATCCCGGTCTCTTTATACTGTATTGTTCTAATAACTGGTTGATAGAAGTAAATTAAGTGAGTTACTTCAATTGTTCTTTAAAGCGACAATACATTTTTTCCTTATACACTTTAAATGTACGTAACTTTAGAATTCATACTGACCATCATGATTCCAGTTCATTTTATCAAAAATTAAAGTTCACCTTTATGTTTATCCTTTCCATCAAGCCTATACAAGCAGCAGTTTTGAAATGTAGTTTGGTGAGACAAAACTTTTAAATAGTTGCCTGGAGAAAGACTATAATTAAACATCAAATCATCACTGCACAACATGCCAACTTTATACTCTACTAATCGCCTTGTTTCTATTTAACTCTTATCCAAAACTAAGTCAACCTTCATGATTCCATTTCCATGAAGCCTATGCAAGTAGGAGTTTCAAATTGAGGGTTGGTGTAAAGAATATTTTATAAAACTGGATTAAAATTCATGCATTTTTGTGCATTTCCACACTATCTGTAAAACTCCGTTTTCAAACGACTTATGTTTTAATACATCACACAAATGCATTTTCATTGCAAGCATGTAGTATAAACATAGTTAATGTAAACAAAACTCCAACATTAGGATTATAGGCTGCTGAAACTCACTGCAATATCTTTTTAAAACTGGTGTATAGTAATCATTATCTGTTCAGTTGATGTTTCATACAGTAGAAATTATAAAGAAATACAGCTGTTGTGTCTATTTGATCTAAGATGGAACTGTAGCAAGCCTCACATGATCTTCTAGAGACAAAAACATGTTTATTATAAAAGTGCAGACTACAGTATCTCAGTTGCAAAAGTTTTTTTGCAACTTGTTTATTTTACTTTAATAAAGATTTTACTTCATCTAGATCTCTTCAGGTTTTCTTTAACTTTTCCCAGAAAAATTGTTTGACATAATTCACATGCTTTGCTCCACACATCCTTTTCAAAATTTTAAATCTTTTAACAATTTATAAGAATGTCATTACTTTATGTTATTTCCTTTAATTTCCAAGCTTTTCTAAATTCTTTGTGAAACCAAGGAAGACATTATATGTATTACTGTACAACTGAAAATATACCCAGAAAAGCAGAAGCAGAAAGAAAACTAGTAATATTGTACAAAGAAGTGGAAATTTTTTAGACACACAGTCAGAAAAGATGGGACTTCAGCGACTTATACTGGATGGGAAAATGGAAGGCAAGAGAGGATTAGGAAGACCAATAGATATTCGCCAAGGACGTTATTAGAAAAAAAAATTGTTGAGATTGCGAAATAATTTGAGATCTTTTTATGTTGCTGTGTTTAAACAACACACTTGCTAAGAACACGCATTTGTGTTATGTAACAACTTCTATACATGTGCACTTGGAAAAACTGTGTTTTAAATACTGAAATATGCAAATAGAGATTTGCTAAGACGTCATTAAAAAAAAAAAATGAATTGCAGTGAATGATAGATAATTAACTTGCTATTAGATTTCGAAATGATTTGAGATCTTTTTACATTGTTGTGTTTATACTACCCAGTTGTCAAGAACATGCATTTGTGTTTTGTAGCAACTTCTATACATGTGCATTTGGAAAAACTGTGTTTTAAATACTGAAATATGCAAATAGAGATTTGCTAAGACGTCATTTAAAAAAAAAATGAATTGCAGTGAATGACAGATAATTAACTTGCTATTAGATTTCGAAATGATTTGAGATCTTTTTACATTGTTGTGTTTATACTACCCAGTTGTCAAGAACATGCATTTGTGTTTTGTAGCAACTTCTATACATGTGCATTTGGAAAAACTGTCTTTTAAGTATTAAAATACGCAAATGTTGATTCGCTAAGGATGTCATTTAAAAAAAAAATTGGAATGAATTACAGCTAATTAATTTTCTATTAGATTGCAAAATGATTTGAGATCTTTTTTACATTGCTGTGTTTATATTATCCAGTTGTAAAAAACATGCATTTGTGTTATATAACATCTTCTATACACATGAAATGGGAAAAACCATGTTTTAAATTCGCGATTGAAATTTGATGCCAACACTAGTTGAAAAATAAACTGTATTAAATTTCCTATTAATTGCTGAAATAATTTGAGATCTTCTAACGTTTCTGTGTTTATACTAAACGCTTGTTAAGAACATGCATTTGTACTGTCTATTGTCTTCTTATACACGTGTGCTGTAATCGGGAAACCACATTTTAAGGATTTGAAATATGTGAAAAGCTGTGGTTTAATTTAATTGATAACAAACTTCATTAAAACTGTTGCTTGTATAGACTTGATAGAAAGGAAAAACATATAAACAGACTACAGTTCTGATCAAAATGATAGAATGAGACAATAAATTAAAGGTTGACGGTCAAAATAGAGAGAATGGTTAATTACTGTTTAAGGCCGTGGAACAGAATTTCAGAATTAAAGTTGAATTAAATTGAGCATGCCACTAACATTAATAAATTACATTAAAAGAGTGATTATTTTGTGCTGTATTATTGTAGGTAGAAGTAGGAAATCAAAACACTAGTAGCACTTTATAGACTAACTTTCCAATTATTTATTACACACAAGATTTCTCCAGCAGTCTATGATGGCTTCGTCAGGTGTAGTGATAAGTATGGTACAGTATATAATAATAATATTTATTTGGCAAAAAGCATATAGGAGAAAAACATCATGAATTGCCCGGATAGGGAATGGGCCCGAAGCCCGAACAATATTTGCTCCCTATCCTTCATATAAAATGAAATACACAAAAACAATCAGAACTAATCAGAAACATAAAATGAAATAAAATAAAATAAAATAAAAGAGTATTTATATAAAAGAGTATTTATCTCCTTAATCTTCAATCTAAGTCTGCTAAAACAACAATTGAAAAAAATACTTAGAGTCAGTGAATTACAGCTAATTAACTTGCTATTAGTTTGCTGATCATCTGAGATCTTTTTACATTGCTGTGTTTATACTTGTTGAGAACATCCATTTGTGGTGTGTAACGCAACTTTTATACACGTGCATTTGGAAATGTGCGAAACACTGGAATTAATCTATTGGTTTAATTACACGACATCGGACTTCATTTAAATGCTATAGCTTGCAAAGGCTTGATAGGAGGAAACGTGATCTCAGAATTTTAGTTTTGGATGAAAACAGAAGACAGAAGAACATGAAGTCAATGGTTGGACCCCTACCAAAATAGAGAGAAGGGTTTAATAAGGCTGTGTAAGTAGAATCTACTATAATTTGAATTGGAAAAGCACACTTGATGAATAGTTGTGGGACTTCTGTTGAAAATATGAGACAGAAGCTTCTTTAGATTCCTTCAAGCAAAAGAAAAACATAACATCATGCTGAGGAAAACTGGATCATCTAACTGATCTTCTGACTGAAGAAAAATCTTTGTGGATCTTATAAATCTTATGGCATAAAGAGTGAAAAAGTTGAAAGAACTTGGTTTGACTTTAAGAAAAGGAATCAATAGAGAACAGATGGGATTTGAGCCAAGACATGAAAACAGTCGAAGATGGAGAGTCGCGCAGTGTCTCAGGTAGAGTTCCAAAGCTTTGAAGCACAAAAAATAAAAGAACGATCGCCACAAGTTTTAAGGTGAGCAACAGACAGTTAAGAATGGTAGATAAAGATGAGCAGACCTAAGTCTGCAGGTGCAAACAGCATAACATAGTGAAATTAGATTTGAGATGCAGTGGGAGGATGAATTCTAGGAAATGTTTCCTTTTTGCAGCATGGATACTTTCACACAAACATAGTGCATTTAGATAAAAATTCATAACATTTTTCAGAAAACTGATAATTTTAATTTTTGATTTACATGTACAATATTTAATTTTAATTTTTGAATTACATGTACAGTATTACATAAAAAGTATTTTATATTCAATTTAAACATGCTACTAAGAAAATTTTTCAGACTTCAATTTACCTTAGTTTCACTAGCTTAAATAGATAACGTCGTGAGTTACAACTAATTAATTTGCTATTAGCATACTGAAGTCGTTCAATATCTTTTTACATTGTTTGTTTATACAACAAGCTTGTAAGAACATGCATTTTTGTTATGTAACATCTTCTATACACACATGCAATCAGGAATTATGTAACATCTTCTATACACGTGCAATCAGGAAACCACGTTTCACACAAATTTGTTATATTTTTTGGTTATAAATTTTTTTATATAAATTTGTTGTACTTTTCTACAATATATTATTTTTTGCTTTCTCCTGGCTTATTAAGATTTACATAAGCACTTACACAATTATTTCAAATGCTCATTTCCAGCTTATTATTTTCCTTTAAATGACTGATTCATTTACTGTATGTTAGGTGATACTTTTTTTTACAGGGCGGGAAAAAAGAAGTTTTCTTATTTATCAAATAAGTTTTGCCAAAAACGTCCAGACTGTGGAGAAATTAAAAATAAACTTTTACTGGTGAATGTTAAAGTGTAAGATGGGATGGTTAAATGCTTTTAATATATTTATATATAGGAAGAAACATACATCTAATTTTGAAGATTTCAAGGCAGCGAAGGGCTTAAAAATATAGAAACACTTTTAATTTTTCTTAAATTTCCATTTTTTCGTGGTGGCGGGTGCGCTAATTATTAAAAAATAAAAATTAATTTCTATTCGAAATCATCATTATTGGCAGGCAGCAGGTTTGTCAAACAAGATATAAAAAAGTCTCGCTCATTCAATTTGTAATAAATTCTTTTCCCATACATAAAAAAAAAAACAATAGTGTCTTGACAATGAAAATTTCATTTTCAAAAGAAGAAATATCAATGAGCTCCTGAACAAAAACAAGTGTGAACAACTTAGCTACTGTATGCTTCAAAATTTGACCTCATTTGACAATTTACTTGTTGAGTTTAATGCACTGAAAAAATACAAGACAGGTTACACAACAGACATTCTAAGTTGAAAGAAAAAACATTAAGGAAATTTACCCTAAATGAGTTCTACCTGTTACACTTACTTATCCTAACTTACAATAAACGTACCTGGAGTTAAGGTGAATAGAACGAGGTCTGTAAATTCAGCACAGATTTAATAATTAATAACATAAGAAACATGTTTTTCATTGAGAAGACGTAAATCTAAGTGTTAACATTTTTTTTGTCAATGAATTATTACACAGTTTTTCTTCAATTTCCCTTTGAGGTGATTAAATACTTGTGCACTGTGACCAAGCACTCACAATTAAAATTATAGTAGCAGTGTCAAAAAAATTGAGTCCACATATCATAAATATAATTTTCAGATACTTAAGCTTTGTCCAGACCATCAACTTTATTTAAAAAAAAAAAAAGAAAAAACTGTTGTAACCCATATATAGTCAGGATGTGCTGATATATATTCATAATAGTGAGCTTTCGCATCAACGATGGACGGACTTAAGGACGGTAATCTGACACAAAAATTGATCTGCGCATGCACAACCCCCACAGTTTCTCGTTCTTGGCAAAATCAGACTGTTTTTGGCCAAATTATCATCTGTGGAGAATCACGAATGACTAGCTCAAGCAGCCAATCAACGTTCTTTAGGGATACCAAGCAGCCAATAAGCGCTCTTTAGGATACCTAAAAAAGAGGGCGTGTGTCAGCTTAACGATGTCACGCACTACCGTTCGTTTTTCAATTCCGAAACTGCGAATGATCAAAACACAGACGAGTATCAAGGACGGTCACAGTTCATTGCTTTTAGTCCTAGAGGACGTCCGCACTGCATTTGCGAAAGCTCACTAATGTTATGCCATCACGACAATATTAATAGGCACTTTACATGTTTTGGTCAAACAAAAATTGGTGAGTGTGAACAAGGCTTTAGGTCTCCTATTCAAGAGCAGAGTTTATTACAAATTAATGTAGTGCACTGCTAAAATGTTATGTACTTTGATGTACTATAGGCATAAAGAAGTGGAGTTCTTTGTAAATTGTAGGTACTGTACGTGGGAGTGTGACATAGAGCCTATGTCCGAGGAGGCAGGTTGAGGGTGTTCCCTTACCTATTTTTGCAGTCCAGGGGGCACCTTCCCTGGAAGCTCGAGTTTTAGTCTTTTTAATCTCAACCTAAATTATTTACAACATACATTTTTTTTAACAGTTTTTATCCTCCACATAACTTGCTTGATCTGCTGCTTCTACTGTACCCTTTAAAGCTTTTTTGACACTACCTTGCATACATTATATCATTATATGTAAATAAATGCCACACTTCGAGCCAGTTGAACCATAAGTTAAATGCCTATGATTATTAAGCTCTTATTTTCTATCATTATTATTTGATGCATTATGTGAATAAATTGAATTGAATTGAATAATCGATGAAGCACAAAGAAGATGATTTCTAGATTCATTTATTACCTCCAACTACATGGGCAACAAACTTTTTTCCTAGGCTCAAGTAAAACTAGCTTAAATAATATCAGACTTTTAAATGTAATGTAAAGTTTACATCAAACTTTTTCCTAGGCCGGAGGTGGTATACTTATATATATTGGTAGCAAAATTAGTAACAAGCTTTCCTGGGATTTTACAAGGGAGAGATTTGATAAAAAATTTAAATTTACCATACATATGATTCATAATCAGTAAAGCAGGAAACAAATGTGTATTTCTTGACATAAGAGAGAGACAGTCATAAATCAGCAGGCTAGTCTGACAAATTAAACTTCAATATATTCATCATAAAAATTACATTTTATATCATATTTCCTGCAGCCATGCTTTCAATATTGCTAATATCACTCTTGAATGTAAAATAATTCTAAAGGTAGATACACTTTTTTTGTTATACTTTATACTCATGCACTTTATTCATTATAATTTGCTCATTTTAACTAATACAACCTGCTAATTTCACTTTTTGAATGCTGTTTTTTTAAATACTTATATATATTTTTTAATTCTTATTAAGACTATTCTGTAGAGGGTGCGCTTCATGGCTGAATATTCATCAATGGAATCCTGACATAATACTAGTAATACAAAAGGTACCAAAAGAACTTTCAAAACATATTTGGTATTTGCATACAATACAGCTAGATTTTAAAACTTTTCAAAGGGTGGAAAAATAAATATAAAATTCTGTTCTCTTATTATCCAGTCTCCTACCACTTCCTTTTGGTTTGTCATTCTTTGTTCTTATTTTAAAAATATGCTTTGTATTTATTTAAATTATGAGCAACAAAATTTCTCATCTGGATATTTTTTATAGGAGTGGAGTACATATTAGAATTATATAAAAACAATTATATTATTTATGACTAGTGTGCTTACAAGCCCAAAACTATTTTGTTTGGAATACTAATTACAAAAAGTACAGTTTTGATGGCAAAAATAAGATGGAATTTCTTGGTCATCTTAAGAAAAAAAGTCTTGAATATAACACAGTACAAGATACCGAAAAGAGAAGTAGAGGTAGACCTAGCCTAAATTTCAAAAAGTAAGGTCGAGCTGTTGAACATCAGAAAGTGGGAGATTTTTGCAGCAGCCAGAGACAGAGAATCTTGGAAAGTCAGAGGCAGAGGGAGGTGGCAGAGAGATTGCAAAATATGGCATAAAATGTATCTCCTATTGGCTAAAGTGTGCAGAATTTTGCAACAAGTAGGGTTTGTATAACACATAATACAAAAGGTCTCTATGCACTTGAGTGCCTGAAAAAAAAACATTAACAATTTTTGTTTAAGTACAAGTAAAAACAAAAGAAATGTATGAAAAAAAAACAAAAACATGAAAGCAGCATCATGCTAAGTATTGTGTGAAGTGGAGAACTACTGTATGAGTTCATCAGAAAAAAATAATAAAACATTGAACTACTTGACCAAACAAGTAGAATTGTTACAAGACATACATGTAGATCTCTTCCATTAACGACATTCCATCAACTCTTAGATATTAATCATTATTTTTCTGGATAGCTCACATTAAATCTTTGGTTCAGGCTTCTATTCTAATGGTATGGTTTACGTCAATAAATTTACACACTTTTGCGAATTAGCATATTAATATTAGGCAAAGAAAATGATGTTCTTGTCACAATTTTTATAAAAAAAAGAACAAAGATGAGGCCTTCCTAGACTTTTCCTCTACACACTCAGTCGTCGATGGTGCATCTAGGAATACCGAAGCAGGAGGGCTAATGGAGGAGGGGGAGGTTGAAGGTTAAGTATTAAAGGGGGAACCAGCTAGCAAAGGAAGGTGAAATTATGATGTGATTTTAGCCTAAAATACTTGGAACATAGAGCATAATTCTTCACTAATTAATGGGGAGACTGAAGTTAAACAAGGGGGAACCAACTGGCAAAATAAGGTGAAAGTGTGATGTGATTATAGTCTACTTAAGCATAATTTTTCATTAAGAGGAAGACTGAACTATTAGCCACTAGCCTTTTTAGGTTTGTTCCAAATTTTCACAAATAAAACTTCCTTCATTGATGATTAGTCTCATTGTTCTTCATAACAGCGTGGTAAGTATGTGAAGAATGTGAATTGGGGGAAGTACCACTTTACAACATCATATTGGCATCATTAATAAATAACTGGAAGTCTTATCATCACGTTTCAGATTTTGATTCACATGTTGTGTATTATTAAGTGAACGCCTACACCCTGATCTTGGCTAACACCTGTTTTATTATGGTCTTTATTTACAATCCTCTTAGAAGAAGGTGACAAATCCCCCAATCATCGAAACAATAAGCAATAATAATAATTACATACAAGGATATCATACGGTAGAGCATGAAAGTTGTAAAACCACATTTTTTGTTTGTTTGCATCAGCCTATTAAATGCATTCTTATGAAGCTTTAGGCTTATAAGTGACACCATTTTTTCTCCAATTGTTTCATCATTGTTAGGTAAGTGAAAATAAAGAGAGAGACTGACATTTATTCTATGTTGTTGTTCTACCTAAATTCATTATCAAGATTTAATATCAATTATTTTAATTACATAAAATAAGAATTTTAAGAAGAATTATATTGATATTAGGTGTATGTGTCATCCAACTCAACAAAAAAATGTAATTTATTGTTTTACAAGGTAAAAATGAAACAAGGACATGAATAAAAATACCAGTGTTATCCCCAGGTGTATCCCCCGGAGATGCATTAGAGTTGACATTGGGTTGTTTACAATTAAAGGCAGCTAGCATTTGTGTGAACAAATTTTCTTGCTCTCTTTACTATTCTACACCCATAATTTTGAACAACCAATTTTGCACTCAGGGCAAATCATTAAGGTGCTCTGGATATTTTATGCTTGCTACTAAAATAGTTATTGAAATGAATTTTACAAATTTGAGAAATCTGGAAGTGCATTTCATTTAACAGGTGGAATGTTAAGTGTTGAATGCGGTTTCCAAGTAGAAAATAAACTAATAATTAAGGAAGTCAATTTTAATAAAGGCCAATAATCATTTTATATAAAAAAAAATCACAGAAATACGAACTATTTTTCTCATTCACGTGTCGCTGACTACCTGCACGTGGCAAGGCTTAGCAAGACATCCTCTGGAGTAATAAATTAGCTACTTCATTCTGGAGCATAAGCAATGACTGTTGTAGTTAATTAACAGCCAACAACAATCAACAAAGTAAGTCGTAATGAATGCAATCAATATATTTTGAACTAAAGATGCAAATCATGGGCTTGCAACAATAAACAGAGTACGTCACAATAAATACACTAATGAATTAATGTCAAAAAGTGTGAAAACCAAACCAATAACTATTAACAACCACCAAAGTAAGTCACATTAAATATAATAAAGATATTGATATACAAAAAAAAATATGGAAAACACTTTACATTTAAAGATGTACAATGATAAAAAAAATTTTTCCCGGTTAGTTAATGGACAGTTAAATAATTACCTTTCCTATATTTTTGCATAAGCCCTTAAATTGGCTGGTATCAATTTTAATTTTTGTAATAAAATGTCTGTAATCAGCAAAAAGTAATTATTTTGTATCTTTATTTTGGTTGGAACTTACAACTTATTTGGCAAGGCCTTGTGCACTTTGTATTATTACGCTGATTATTCGAATATATGTGATGTAGAAATTTATAGCTAAAAAGAAAGGGTGGCATCTAGATGATTCACCAATAATACACAAAAACATGTGCCACATCTGTAATAAATTACCATTCCTTTACTTAGCGTAACATATTACATAGAATATATGGTTGCTGGGCCCAAGTTGTGGAACTTGTTACCGTTATTTATTCGTGAGTCACCTTCTGTCACCATTTTCAAAGAACGACTTAAGACCCACTTATTCTCGTCCCTTTAATTTATTTTTTTTCCCCTACTTCCATGCCAGCTAGCTTTTATAGCCTTAACTAGGATAGGAGGCGCCCGAATCCGAGATGGCCGAGACTCAACAGGTGCTGACTAGTTCAATTAGCGAATCCGAGATGGCCGAGACTCAACAGGTGCTGACTAGTTCAATTAGATTGAACCCTAGCCAGCGATGAGGGCGTATCCCCATACTTCGGTTTGGGTGCTGGCATGGTATTCAAATTTCACTTCTTTATATTTTGTGGTTTTGGTTTCCGTTCCATCTTTACACTTGCCTGATAGCGCTTAGAGACTTTTTGTATTTTGCGCTCTATAAATTAATAACCATTAACCATTCTAGAATTACAAACAAGTGTAAACCACATTGGTAATTATAGGAACACATGACATCATGTAGAATCCAAGAGTAATATTTGGAAGTTTCTGCAATCTTGGGTATTGTAGAGGCAATAAGCCTACTGGTTAATTATGATGCAAGATAACCAATGAGGAACTTAAGCAATATGGAATACTCTTGAATGCTCTGGAGTTCTAGTGCTAATGTATAGAAGGTGAGAGCTTGGTCTTTTCCAGGGAAGCTCTTTTTGAAACACATGTTAATGTGAATGTTGTTGCGTTATTTTGATACCAGATTCTTGTTGGGAGTTTATAATAAATAAATAAAAGTTTATTTGAGAGTTGTGTTAAAACATTGTGAGCTGTGTTTGTATTTTATATGTCAAAGAGGGATTACTAGTCATTTCTTTACCGCTCGGAAATACGTCAAGTAGGAATTCATGACATATTATGGTGACAGCGGTGGTTGTTCTACTGCATGACATATAGTAGCAGCTGTGGTCGTGTTCTACTGTAACCAAGGATTCATATATCGTTTTGTTCAACGAACTGTGTGAATTTTCTACAATTGCAGTAAGTAGTCTGTAAATTTTTTAGACAGTAAACATTGACTAATCTTTATATTTGGAGCAGTTGACTTGTGAACGTATCGGTAACTATGATTTACTAGTAACAAGACCCTTGTCCAGATTTAATTATGGCTGATGGACAATCAACAACAAGATCCATTAAGGAGTATCAAGGCGACGACAACCGTGACACAGATGAAGAATCTGTTCAGTCGCAACATTTGGAATAAGATACAGAAGACGCTGTGGCACCTGGTGGACTTAACCTTCCAGGCAGTGACTAGTCTACTAAGGACTAACTAACGAAGAAAAGGCACAATAAAATATTTTTTTAGGAGTTTAGCTAGGGTATGCAGAGCAGTATACCTTGCTTGCCTTGATGGTCTGCCGCTGTTGTATTGTCAGATAAATTTCTGACTTTCCTGACCTATTTGGTTTTTGGACCATCATCTTTTCATGTCGTTTTTATAACTATAAAGCCAGGCATTCACTGCGGCTAATGGTCATGGAGATTCTATGGAGACAGGCGCGCAACGAATAATAAATTTAAACAGTAGAATGACAGACACCAAAGCGCAGAATCGTATGACCAGTCTCTGATTTGATGACGTTTTCCTCCATAATTGAAAAAAGAAGGGCGCCGTGTGCGTCTGGATATACTTAGCAACTGAAGGGCGCCCTATACGTCTGAACCAGGTATAGAAAACTTGCACTATAAAAAGAGAAGGGCGCCACGTACGTCTGGACCAACTTCCGCCTCATTTTTGCTATGCGAGTGCTCTATCTTGTATTTCTAGTATCTTTGGTAATATTTAAAATACCACTAAATAGGATTGAAAAATATGACAATTTAGGGTTTCACTGGTCAGAGGATTACAACAGTATTTAAATTGATATTATAGGCCTAGATAGTATGGTATTACAGCAACTGAGAAAGACTGTCATACTCGAAAAAGAAAATTACAAAAAAAAATTATAAAATAACATAAACAGGAAGTTAAGTTAGCAGCAGAAAAAAATAATTGGCAGGAAAGAGAAACTAATTGTTCTTTTTACTTGGCTTAAACTTACACAATTTCTCAAAAAATGCATGTCCGGTTTGACATTTATTAAGTTCCTAATAACCATTAAGAATGTATTTCAGCGAGCAAAACATTTCAGCATAAAGGTGAAGCACCGAAGGTGGGAGTTAGCATTAAAGAGACTCACTTTGCACAAAAATTCACTGGATAGAAGTGATTTAATTGGAAGCAATCTACAAATGTCAATTTTATCTAAGATCACTTAAGATGATCAAAACAAGATTTATATGAAAAAAAATTGTTTTTCTCATCCAAGAGTGAATGAGTGGCCAACTTCAAGTTTGAATAAACTGTGATGCCCTCAAAACCCAGATACAGCTCTAACTAGACTATCAACTTTTATGAGACAAATCTGTGTAAATTACCAATATATAGGCATGACAGGTCATCACATCCATATTTGGATATGATAATGTCATACCATACCCATATATGGGCAAATCACAGGTAGTAATTGTTATTGTCATGATGGAATAGACAACTGGATTTGCGTCAGGACAATCATGTATAGGTGTAGTTTTGATTAAAATTTTATATTGAGGGTGCTTGTTGGACATTCGGATCATCAGAATAGAAAGTAATATTGGTATTGAGACTTAATAAATTCAGGCCTGGAAAAAAAAATGTTTACAGTGCCTCCGACCATGAAAGTTGTCTTGATAAAATGCCTGCAGCACAAAATGTTATCAGTACACATAGCCCAACAGTTTATTTTTTTGAAATTTTTTCCCAAAAATGCCTCCTGGACATTCATGTTGCCTCCGACCGCTGGCCATGCACTTTTTCTATGCGCTTAAATTATCAGACAAATTAAGTAATTATTGTACAGTAATGATCCAAGTTCAAGGCTTTGAGGAACACCGAATGACTTAGAAAAACATTTTACATTTTTTCCCCTTCTGGTTTAGGCTGAAGGCAAAGGATATGGCAAGCAGCAAACTTAATCACTATTCAAACTGGAATATCTTGATCACCAAGTTATTCAACTCCACATTCACAACACATTTTCAACTTATGTAGTTGACTTGTTTTATATTTTAGCCAGCCTAATATGTTAACCACATATTTGTTAACACGTACTAGAAGATTTAAAACTTCCGAATCATGTTTTGACTAACCAGAATTATCAGTGTTCTCCCCAGGCCCTTGAAGCATCACGGTACCGTGACGTTTGGGACTTCGTCACGGTGCACCGTGACGCTCCCAAGCTGGCCGTGACGCTTGATGCGTCTTCCATGACGCTTTAAAATATCGTCAAGAAAATAATTCAAAATAAACAATGCTGTCCACGTATCCTAGTTTGAAGAAGAGTGAGTGTGAAAATATTTTAAAACACAAAACAATGCTATCTTACAATGTTGGTTTATCTGCCCAAGTTCATGCTTGATCTTTCTGCATTCATTTTTGCGTTATTCTTTACCTTGAGAAATGTCACTTTCATTTTAAAACACGATCGTTAGCTTGATTCACACAAACTGTTTGCTTCAAAACTGCCCATGCGCATGCCCAGAACGATCTATCTGGATTTTTCTCTCACCACATGTACTTCTCTTGACAGCGAAGTCACAACGTGATCGTGTTTGTGTTTAAACAATTAGGCCTAGGCAATAGGCCCTATGTTGAATTTGGTTGGATTTTTTTTATAATAAACAACGTTTTTAATATAATACTACTTTACAATGAAGACAAGTAAGTTTAGATAAGTTTTAGTCAATCTAGGCAGCCTACATGGCCGATGTTTTGTTTAGCTATCTTGCTAGGCCTAGCCTAGGCCAAGCAGTTTGAAGCTAAAATTTAGGCCTAGGCCTAAACTAGCTTGGTCCAAAATGCCTGACCCTCATCCTGGTGAGAACACTGATTATGAACTACTAGAAAAATGAAAAAAATAAATTTTCATATAACATTCGATTTCCAAAAAATATTGGGTTATGCAACCTAATACGAGATGAGGTGCAACATGATATATTTTGCAGTGTAGAATCCCAATTGTGCTAGATTCTTGATTCCATAAAGCAACATTAAAATCCGATTCTGAATCATAAAAAATAGGAAGTTATTGACATTAAAGTGATGGTATTAATACGTGTCTTGACTTTATTGAACCATAAAGCTAAACACTAAAAACCACTGAGGCAAACACAAGATGAAGTATTTAATACCAAGTTTCACAACAGACGCTTACAAAGATTATAAGAGTGTTTTAAAGTCATTGACTTATTCAAAAATTCCTAGTATTTCACATTCAAGCTTCCTACTTCGGAACTACAAGAGAAATATGATATTGACATGTGTGATCACAGCAACTTATAAACACAACACGACTCAGTTCGCTGAATGAGGCTGTAGTGATGACAGAAAAAGCTATGATAACAGCAAAAATCTAGTTTCTGAAAAGGTAACTCAAAGGATGGTAAGGTAGTTAAAGGTATAGACCTGAGTGCCCATCTGTCTTTAGTGCTTGGGTCAGAATGTGCAATGGAGTGAGGATTTCGCCACTCCTCTTCACAGTGAATCTGTTTTACCTTCCCATCATATGCCGGTACCCATTTATACTCCTGAGTAGAGAGAAACAAACGTAGGAAAAGTTTCTTGCCCAAGGACAACAGCAAAACACATACTACAGAAATCACAAAACGTGATGAGGTACTATACAACCTGTTTACACACATTGTAGTAATAATGACATGAAGTATACAGTATCAGAATATATTTTCCACAACTGTGTCTTTACAGTATGTGTGAATGTTTATAATCCTTATCAAATTATAAGTGTAAAATCGTTTTATTGTATTAGCTTGTGATGTGATCATACTATTTTGATCACAACAAAACCTGAAAATATAATTTGATTATAAAATTTTTGATCATAACCTGTGAACACATGTACATTTGTGATCACAGGCTGTGGTAATGATTATTATTATTATTATTATTATTATTATTATTATTATTATTGTTATTATTATTATTATTATTATATTATTGATTTTAACCACACATGATCACATTCTATGAAATGAAACTTGAGGTAATGACAAGTGACCACAAAAAAATGATCACAAGATGCAAAATACATCTGTGATCACAATCTGTGAAATAAAACTTTTAATAAAAAATGACAGCATTTAACCACAATATGTCAATATTACTTATGATTACACCATGTATATTGCAACTTGTGATAAGAACATTAGATCACAAAATGTAAATATCAATTGTGATCATTCTGTGAAATGTAACTAGTGATAACAACCAGTGATCACAAAATTTAATTACAACCTGTCAATATCACTTATGATTACACCAGGTGAATTGCAACTTGTGATAACAACATTAGATCACAAAAATGTATAATTGTGATCATTCTGTGAAATGTAACTAGTGATAACAACCAGTGATCACAAAATTTAATCACAACCTGTCAATACCACTTATGATACAATTGCAACTTGTGATAATGGCCATGTCACACTATGACGATTTAGCCAGCGTATGGTGACGTATCAAAATTTCTCTAAAACACTGGCATATTCTGAACTATTGATGTTTTTTTTTTAATTTCAGGCATACATATAGCATATTCATAACGAGTTGGATGCATAAATAACGTATTACTAACTTATATAGAACATTTTGATAACTTACAGATAACTTATACCTTGATGCTTAGCGTGCTGCCGGTGTTCACAGCTTATGCCCTACGATAGTCAAACTTACGCACAGTGCACGGCAGCATATTGCCAATGATCACATAATGTAGCATATAAAAAGACTGCCACTCGTCGATTCAAATCATAACCGCACTAGGCATCACAATCAACATCATTGTCGCAGTATCAATACTACGATACTAACATCACCCCATGTTTAATTCCCCTTAGAAACTCAGTAAGTTCTGTGGTTGTCCGGAACACACAAAATGTTATCACAACCTGGATAAACCACTTGTGACCGCCTTCTGTAAAAAGTAATTTGTACTATCTGTGGGCATAACAACTGATCATAACCTTTGATTATTACAAACACATAATGTAAAGCTCCAATATTTAAGGATGCAATTTTAACAGATGACTAATTTAAACTAAATATATAAATTATATTTGTTTACTTACCTTTATGTTAAGACTGCAAATGCTGATGTTGTCCCCATCATCCTTCTTCTTCCAGCGACTCTTAGATGGCTAAGAAAAGAACTAACTACTTATAGCATCATTCATCATTTTCATAATTTTCAAGAGAGCACAAACATATTTTGTGCCAATGGGCCAGAAAAGAATGGGAAAGAGGTAATCATAAAAATGTGTAATGTGATCTAGCCCAGGGCAGATTACAGTGGACAACAGAGTGTGACTGATGGTATAAATAACATAATAAGATAATTGTTGGCGATTTTTATAGTGCATACTACATGGTCTCTATGTACAGTAATGGTAAAGATGTAATAAATGGGACAGGAACAGAACGCGTGTTTTGAGTCTTTACTTGAAAACAGAACAGCACTGGGACTCACGAATGGCTACTGGGTTCAGAGTCAAAACAGGGAATGATCTTTCCCACTGTTTTTAGGTGAGATGACGGGCAGAAGAGTGGTGCATTTTGAAGTAGATCTGAGTTCCCAAGTATACATCTAAGAATGCCATTTAATAAGATCAGTTATGTATTTGGGTAGAGCACCATACAATGATTTGTAAGCAAAATGGAGGACTTTGAAGGTGATGTGTGTTTGACCAATGAAGCTGACATATTTAAGGAATGGGTAAACTTATCACTTAACAGTGAAAATGGTACTTCCTTACCTTAATGTTAAGACTGCAAATGCTGATGTCATCACCATCGCTTCTTCTTTTTCTGTTTCGAGACAATGTCTAACGAAGAAGAGAAATATTTTAAAATAATTAAAGTATTTTTTTAAAAAACATAAATATAAACAATATAACTACTGTATGCAACAATATGAACCAATATATGCATTCTTTATGCACTGGGCCCGAGGTTGATATAGATTTTATATGGAAACATACAACATGAATGTCAGTGTATTGTGTGGTGTGACAGATTGAAAAAATTAAGACAGTGCATTCCAAAAGATATTCTGATGAACTCTACAGTTACAAACAAAATGAAAGAAAACAGCACTGAAAGAAACTACCAGAGGGTACAGAAAAAATCAATATCATACCCCATATTGGAAATTCATGGTAGTGCCATCTTCTTGCTTGGCCTTCTTCTGAAATTAAAGTTATATACATAAAACTACTTATGCAATTATTAATATTCAAAAGACCTTTTCTGAGATTCTAACTTGGTTTAAATGTGTGTGGATATATCATGGTGATCTGGTGTAACTAGAGCCATGATTAGTGCTATTTCATAAGTAGGCATAAGATCTGGGTTTGTATTATATTATTATCATATTATATAATCCTAGGTTAACAGATCTGAGCAATTGATTTGTATGAAGTTTGAGATTAAAACACCATTACATCATGTTTCATAAGGGACAGGGCTATATCATCCAATGAAAAAGTGAGTAGCCAAACCTGGTGGTTAATTTGTGATGGACTATCACAAATGTCAAGCTGATCATCCCTCTTTCTTTTTCGCTCCTAAAAAGACAAGAAGACATCCATATTGTCTGTTTTCTAAATAAAACATATAACTATTATCATTATCATCATCAACATCTTCCTTTTCATCATCATAATTATCAAAATTTTCAATATTTATCATTATAAATTCTTTCCATCATTTGTTTCAACTATTATATTATCATCTTGTGCTATTGTGCTGTAGGCCTATGTATGTGTTTCTATTTATTGGCATACACTGTATTCCAGAAGATTATTTATTATTTTGATAATTTGGATTTGTGATAAATATTATTACGATATTAAAACATAGATTTTAAAATTTTTATCTCTTAGTTTTTGGTGAATTTTGTATTAACTCTACACACTGTATGGCATGAAAAAATGCTCAACAAAAAAACTGTACTCAAAGGTGAGTACAAATCTAACACACGGAGTAATAATTTCCAAAACAAATTTTAAAGAGTCTGTGAAAGTATACCCTTAGTTCCATGCTGTGTAAACTAGGGCTAAGTTTCTTAAAACCCTCAAAACTTTTCTGTTTCAACTTTGAATTTTTGTTTTCTTCTGCCTTTTGTAACTCTGCTTCTTGTTGTTTGTGAACGTCTTGTTGCCATTGGTAATGCTCTTCCCTCCTCTTCTTCATATACTCCAATCTGTCCTTCCTTTTGTTTTCATCTTTAGCTTTTTTCTTTTTCCTTGGCTTTTAGAATTGAAGAGAATTAAAGTGGACAATTATTTACCAAATAAAAAATACTTATGGAATGAGGAAAACAATAACAATAACTCCATTCTTTTATAGCACATTCCGCAGAAAAAAAAGCCTCAACACACTTTACAATAAAAAAAAAAAACAAGGAGTAAATAATTTTGACTTTAACTAAAAACAATTCTGAAGTGCATGTGCATTATCGGTATAAGTGTCCAGAACAGGGCTCCACCCACCGATGTCGAAACAACATTGCTATCACACCCGGGTGCATGCAGGCAGTCTGTTAAGTAGTACGCTGGGCTCCAGTAGCTTCCACCTCCGAATAAGCCCTCGGCTCTACTACCGTGCACAGCAAAACAACGATGTCTCAAGTAAGGAACATACAAAAAAATATTCTTAGGGGGCATGTGACCTACGAAGCCAAAAATATAGGCTTTTATACGAAATTTTTATTATCTGAGTTTCAATGGACACCGAAAATAAAATACTAAGAAGTCTTGCCCTATACAGTAGTATACTCTTTAATAATCACTACTCTTCAGCTCCAACATATAGCATGCTTACTGGAGGTACAGGAGGAGAAGCATTTGTTTCATTGTTTTCCACTGGAATACTGGGCAAGGATGAGCGAGAACTTCTCGAGGTGATTGACCATAATGATGATCTTGATGATGAGGATTTCAGTGAAGTTTTTGAACTCTTTTTAGACATTGGTGCCATAGATAGTACTATACGTTAGACAAAAACAGACAGGCTCAAAGACTGTAAAAGAAGAATATTACCAAGGTAAAAAAAAAATTATCCTTTGCATCGTATTAAGCTTGCATAACATTAGTCATTATAGGCTTACAATACAATTGCTAACCAACTTTTGGGCTTAGAAATTCATATTCCCCAGTGGTAACGTTCTGTATTGCATCACACTCCGGTGGTCTCACGCAGTGAGTGGTCCCAGCCCAGTGGTGTAGGCTAGTAGTAGTAGTAGTATGACCCATTCTCTATACTGTATACATACTTATTTATATTATATAGGCCTAGACTAGCCTATAGGCTAGTAAATAGAGAAATTGCAATTTTTGGGTGTCAATTATTGAATTGATGACTGAATTTTTATAATCCTTAACTCTTAGTGACTTTCTCAATTCAATGTGCACTTTTCCTAAAATTTCTGGCAGGCTAGGCCTAGGCCGAGACAGGCCCAACCCATTCTCTCTGAAGAGCCATGACATTGGCAGAAGTACGGAGCCTGACTGAGAAAATGATAATAAGCACACACACACACGCCTTCATATTTGTTCATCATCATCAGGCAGGGAGGGAGGCCCAGCAATCTACAAAACTCATCTCCCTGTCTCTGATCCTAGATCAAACTCAATTAAATCATGAGGTAGTACTGTCCTTACCAAGATAAAAAAAAACAATGGTTAAATAACAAAATATTTGATTCCTCCTTGAAATCTGTAATCCGGATCAATATGACCTTCTTAAGAATCAAAACTTCCGCAATCAAACGGTGCTCTCGTTTTTATCCAATCAGAATCAGATAATATTGACCCAGGTCAAATTTTACCGTAACCGTTAAACTGCGCAAGCGCATTGTGAAGGACGCCATCCGCCGGTTTTTTAAATGGAATGTTTTGTTGTGTGTTTACATGATTTTAAGAAAAGCGTTTTGGTTAGTTTAAGTCGAAAGTTTGGTTTTATTTTTTACTATGTGATATAAAAATTGTACAAAATAGTATGCCTGCAATAAGGGTAAGTTATCTGAAGGATATTGTAATATTGCATGTTGCCCATTTTATACTTCAACCAGGAACGTTCCTATAAAAATACTAAAAATAGAATAGGCCTAGCGTAGCCGAGGCCTGATATATATAGGCCTATGCCTAGGCTAGGCTAGGGCGTAGCCTAGTCAAGCCAGCAGTAAGCCTAGCCTAGGCGTAGTAGGCCTGGCTAGCAAGCCTAGGCTAGCTCTTCTTGTCAGGCGTAGGCATACATAAAAAGTGTAAAATCAGGAATTGATTGTCACATTTAATTGATTGATTGAACTTGATTTTAACTTTTGTTGGTGGGGGCGGGGAGTGGGGCAGACAGGTTCTAGGTCTGAGTTTGGGAGAGGGATTCCTGTCCCATTTACTTAGATAGTAGGGATTCTAGTGTTCACAGTTACCCCATTCATTTACAGGCAGGAAATTATTTATTTTATTATTTTTATTTATCGTTTAGGCCCTATATAAATCACAATGAAAATTTAAATTTCAATTAAAATGTATATGTCATTACCGTGACAAAATTTAAACTTTCTCACTGGTACCAACTGTGACAAAAATAGACACATGTCAAAACAATGAAAAGTCAACAACAACAACAACAACAAAAATTCTGACAAGGACTAATTAACTCGACATTTAAACTCAAACAATCATGAAACAAATCAGCTAAACAAATTTTTAGCAGAACATTTGACACGAAAATGTTCATACATATAGATAGACAAGTTCAAATAAAACAATTTGGATGGTACTTTCTTGACAGTGGCAAATGTTTTCCATTCTTAAACGAATTCCTAATTCTAATTGGATGTTATTCTATGTATGTATTGCATTAGGATAGTGTAAAGACTGTAAAAATAGAAAATGCCTATTTTATTCAACAAATTAACGTTAACAATCAATCAGTTACTATAAGCATTGAACTCCTGGCATTATATTTAAACTGGGCCACGGTATGTACTACTAGAAATTATCATTCAAAACATTTTGTGGTGCTAAAATGTACGACTAAAGTAATATTTTTTTTCCATTGTTAGCCAAGTGGAACAGTGCATTCTTATAACATAATTCTGATTCTGTGTTGTTTATAAAATTTAAATTAAAGAATAAAAATTATCCCTCCTAATCCCTCCTTCCATGAAATCTATAAGGTTTGTTATGTATGATGTCCAGAGCACCTTTTAAAGATAGCGATTAGCTCTGGGTGTGCAGACCTAATTTTAACCTGAAAATTTGCAGTTAAAATAACATGAAAATCTTAGCTCATGTTTTTTTACAGAATTTTTCATGTTTTATTGTACAGTATTTTGCCTGAGTTTAATATCCAACTTTTTTTAGCCACATTCCGAGTACAAGAAAAAATTCCGCTGGCATGATTCTGTCAAATCTGCATCATTCAGCCCAACCAAGCAGCAGTCAGCCGTCACAGCAGGACTATCATCCTTTGATGCTGGTATTATTATGATTTTATTTATTTACTACTGGTCAATTAAAAAAAAAAGTTCTTTCTCATCTTTTTGAAAAACTTAAAAGGATGGCCTATTAACTTGTTTTTTATTGGCCGTTGCCCTTTTCAAGTTTTTAAATTCTAGTAGTGTAAAAATATAAAGTTAATGGTTTCTCATATATTTACACCACAGGTAGGCAAAGAGCGGCCCGCCGGCCGAATGTGGCGTGATGGCATTTTTTGCGGCCCGTGAAAACCCTATATTGTGCAGCACACCTACCATCTTTAGCGAGAAAACCCTTTGTTTTTACGGCCCAACACTGATTATCTGTAGAAATTAATATATATCAAAACTCAGCATAAAGTAGTATAATAGCTGTGCATAAAGGTTTTTCTAGAAGTTCAGTTTTGGCCCTCAGTGTTCAATCAAAAATTCACTTTGGGCCCTCCCCCCAATCCATTTTTATACCCACCCTTGATTTACTCATTCCAGCAAAATTCACTAGTCCTTAGCATATGTTGAACCAAAAAATGGTATATGTGTGTCTGGGTAAGTGTATGTGGGTGTGGCTTTTTTAAAGTAGACTTCCGATGACAGCAAAACAGGAAGGGGTGGGGACAAGGATGTGGAAGTATCGCATCAAAAGTAGCACCACACTTCTCATCTGATTTTATTTGTTACCTCGTCTGATATTTTTTTTATTGCCTAGTGATCTAGTAATTTTTTAGTAGATTGTTAACAAATACTCTGCATTACTCTTTGTAAAACTTGAGATCATTATTGTTATTGTTATTTTATTATTTCATAATAATTATTCTATCAGCAAAAACGTATTCGAATATCAGGGAACCAGCTTTACAGCATAAGAAACAGACAATCAATGCCCCAAGGCTGACAAACATCACAAGCCAGGACTTCGGCAACATCTCACCAGAAGAATATAATGATTCTGTTAAAGACCATCCAGTGCCACTGAAACCATCATTGCGACAAACCTCTAAAGGTGATGAACCTAGAAAATTTACCAATGGGGCTTCTACTAGTGTCCTTTCAAAAACCAGGTTTGCTGTCATTAAATTTTATACATTTAATTAAAGATAATTAGGGGCAGAGTCAGGATTTTTAAAATGGGAAAAGGAGAAGGGAAACCGGTTATACATAATTTAAAGATACAATTTAAGTAAAATGCATTATTTAAAATTAAAATGTGTGGAATGTTTATGCTTTCAATGAATATTATTTTTATCCATGTAATTTTACAGCAAGAAAGATAAAGAAAACGATGTGAATCCAAATAATATAGACAATGTTCCCAAACCAACACATAAAGAGAGAGACGTTGTCAATAGCAACTCAGGAGCAAGTAAATCCCCTAAGAAGGATAAGAATGAGGTTAGTTCAGTAGGCTTTATTTCAGTTCTCACAACTTTGCCAATCAAACCTGTTCATTACAAAATTCACCCTTGCCTGTTAAAACATGAATATCCTGACAATAGTAAACACATAGGGGTTTGATCTTATCCCCAGTTTCTGTAGCGTTAAGTGGATGAGGGTGTGATGCTCCCCCTGTGTTGGACACAAGTTAAACCCAGCAGTAAATTGCTGGTACCCATTGATACAGATGGGTAGACTGAAGCAATGTAGATTAAGTGCCTTGCTCAAGAACACAGGTGAAATGCGCTTGTGTGTTTGGTACGTAATAAAGTTGGTGGTCACTTGCATGTAATAATTTCATCTTTTGTATTTCTGTTCAAAAACAAAAATTGATTCAGCCTAAATCCATAATATTAATTATCACTTTTTTTTATATGACAGGTAAATCGAGCAATGCAGTACCAGGCTGGAATAAGAGCCCCTAAATTTGGAGGACCTAAATTTAGCTCCGAGTACCAACGACAATTTGCCTGGAAGAAGCCAGTAATTAAGGAGTCCCCATTGATTGCTGCTGAACAAGTAAGTTATCTAACTCTTCATGCTGGAAGCTTCTTATTGCTTCAATTGTTGAAGATCTAAACCCTATAACCGTGTCTCATTATAAGTCAGTTCTGACTTGGTATATATAATGCTTGCATTGGTAACAGGTCTTGGGTTCAAATCCTATACAGAACACATAACTTTTATTGGTCTTGAAAAAGTACAGTACAAGAAATTACTTGGTTGTTGGCAAACTTTAAAAAATCACTATTGAATACAGTAAATATTAAAAACTGTATATACCGTATTGAAAACAACAAAACACTAAGGATAAAATATAGTACATTAAAATTAGTTTTTTTAAATGTTTAGTTACTGTAAACATTAATGCCTCCTGTGTAATGAAACTAATGATTTTTTTAACTTATTTTTTAAAATTTCAGATGGTATATAATTCACAGGCCAATATTGCTCCATATGTTCCTGATAAAATCCAAAGGAGCAGTGAATACCAGACCCAGTTTAAACCTTGGCAACTGAAGACACATCATACTAACACAGAAAAACTTAAAAGGCTAGCTGAGAATGAGATAAAAGCCAAGTACAGACTTAAAACTAAAGTATGTATATGTTTGTTATTTTAAGTCAGGCACTCACTGAGTCATACGATGGATGTATGTTTGACAGCCGACGAATCCAACTCCGTTCCCTGTAAGTGCCAGACGACGCAACTCTGCTGATTGTTCGTGGCAGTCTGAACAGATCGTCATTAAAGGCGATATGTTGCGTGCGCGTCGTTGCATTTTACATAAAATGGAGCCGCCCGACGAGCGTTTGACGCAGTGAGTGACTGGCTTTAAACTGAAGCTCTGTCCACACTATCAAATTTTATTTTGACAAAAACATATGACATGCCTAAATATGGTCATGATGACATCACATCATGACCATAGGCACATCGTGACTATATATGGGCATACATTTTTGTCAAAATGTAGACAGAGCTTTAGAATTTGTATTTGAGATTGTTTTAAATAATTTTTTTACTAAGAGCAAAACATTAATTCTAATTTAGATAAAAGTAAATAATTTATTTAGTGTAATGATGGTGACGAAAACTATGATCACATTGAGGATCATTCACTAGTAATCTGCCTTTTCACAGGCCTGCTTATGGGTTTGTGACGCTAAAGTTTCCCTGGTGTCTTTGCTACGCTTTACTTTTAACCTCTACAACTTCAGTTCTATTTTAGACTAAAACAGTTATTGTGTTAAGAAAAAAAATGAAGAGTTTTACTAATAATTATGTAGCAGCTGTAGGTAGTATTTAATTATCTCTTATAGTATAAAGCAGCATATTGAGAGGTTCTCACAAACAATAAGAAGAAAAATAAATATAAGAGAAAATTAATAAGAAAGAGCAAACACAAATGCAGTATATAAAAAGATTACACCACCAAACAGAATTTTGATGAATACGGAGAAATCAGTCTCTTTTATCCCTTTCACCTTAGAAGAAAAAGAAGAAACGTCTCTCACCAGATAAAATGGCAGCTGCAGGAGTGCCGTCAACTATCGTTCATGAAGATCCAAGTTTACTGAAAAAAGTGCAGAATCCGCAAGTCCCTTTCTTTCCCCATGCTAGTTTCAAGTAAGTTCTATCTATATGCATTGTCTTAACCTGTATTCAGCCTTATGGATTATATAATAGTAGACATGCTACTAATAGGTCACTTATTTGTGTTATTTCAGGTTTTTCCCCTAAAAAGTTACACATCAAGACTTAACTTATAATGTTGGTTTGTGGCCACCTTGATTTCATTTATGTTAATAAATCCATTTCCTTTTTTAAAACTAGTTTAATATACATATTATATTTGAACTAGTAGCCATATTAGTCTTTCTGTCTATGCAGATTCAGAAGAGGTCAAAGTAAGCTCTATGCACTGTGGCAGTTTACTTGTCATAAGCCCTGGTAATACAGCACGTGAAAATGTGTTTTGTATAAAGTTACTGCAAGCAATTTACTCCTAAAAAAGCCTTTTGTTATCTTTCTTTTTTGATGCTGTAGGAAATGGAAGTCTGAATACCGCTCAAACTTCAAGGCACCAGACAAATTCAACTACGAAAGTGGTGTCTGGAAGGGTGCCGATCCACCTCAGATACAACCGCGAGACGATACTTCCGCAAGAGAAAAGATCACGAAAAATGACAAGGCCAGTCAGCCTGTTGTCGACAACAATGTCCCAAATTGGTTTGATGAGGTAAGTCATAGTTTCATATCATGATTGGTATTCCAGAGAACTTTAATTTGTTAATCATTAATTGTTTCATAGTATTTTAGGTTTATTGTCTAGTAGGTGGGTTGCAGGAGTACAATGCTTTTCTTAGCATTAAAACATAGTTTCTATAAGTTCTATATATACACACTATTACATATATATACACACTATATATACACACTATATATACACACTATATATACACACTATTACATTTTCTGTGACAAATGTCTATGAGTTGCCCATGTTGCTTAGTACTCTAAAGTGGGGCATTCACTGCGTCCAGTGGTTGTCAGCTGAGAACGCAACACCACAATGTGTGCGCAGTAGATTGTTTTTAATGACAATCAGCTCAGACTGCCACTGACAACCAGCAGATGGCGTTGCGTCATCTAGTGCTCACAGGAAGCGGTGCTTTACATGTTGTACAGCATAGTAAGTGCCTAACTTTAGACTGTGAAAATGTTCTTTTTAAAGTAATTTTTCCAAACGAAATGATCGGCTCCTTTCCATGCTGGAGACCTGAGTCCCTACCTGTGCCCACCACTGTGGCACTTTTTCATATCATTGCTACGGCTTATATTATTGTTACTATATAAGGTGTCAGAGCTGAGGAATCGAGCGAAAGAGTACAAGAAAAGGGCAAGGGGAACTCACTTCTCCCGGGAACACCTTGCCCAGCTGTTGGCAGAACAAGCTAAATTGTGGGACCAGACAGATAATGGAAATGATGGTCATCAGGAAAACATTGGTACTAATGAACAGGCAATGTATGATAGTTTCCCACTCATTTTGACTTGACCAGAATAACATATAATTGTCAATATCAAGATTTTTGTGTCTTGGGGAAAATCAGTTGTACAACATATATAAAAATGATTTTCCTCTAGAGCCTGGCTTTAAAATCATTAATCCATCAGCAACGTCATATCTCTTTATCACCTAGGGCTCCAGCAGGCAAACCTAGCAATAAAGATGATGTGATTCTACACGTGCCTACCAGCAAAGGAGATGCTGATAATCAGTCACCAGTGAGACGGAAGCTAGCCTGGAATGAGAAGAATGACCAAAATTCTAACAACAATGAAAACAATTCAAGGTGATAATAAATGTTATTCATTTAAGTAATATTCAAATTAGTCGAGTTCATCAATATTATTATTTTATTGTGATATTTTCAACTTTAAATTAAATGAAGATATTATAGTATTAAATTGGTTAAATAATTTTTTGCCTTATTTTCTGAAGCTCAATCCAGACTATCAAATTTTCTTTGACAAGAAACTGTTTTATGCCCATATATAGTCATGATCTGCCTATATATGGTCATAATATGATGTCATCATGACCATATTTAGGCATGTCACATGATTTTGAGGTTACAACTCTATCCAAGATGGATGGGGTTCTTTTTCCAAGCCTAGTGTTCAAGGAATATAAGCAGTTTACAAGAACTATTGTTGTCCCTGCGTATGACATGCGAGATCAAATTGTGCTGCTGTTGATGGTAAAACTCTGTATTATTGGGGTTTTAACAATTTCATATATCCATCATTGTTAATGACATACCCCAGTCAGCGTGTTCAATGGTTGTATCACAATTCAGAGTTGAAACCATCTTCTTTCTGAAGCCATGTATAATCATAGAGTGTAGAAAGTAATTGTATTAAATTAATGAAAGTATATTTTATTTTTTCTTACAATATAAATGCTTTCTTGTTTTTATGCTATTCTAGCATTGGCAGTATTCCAACTCCAACTGGATTAAGAGATTCTGCGTCTTCAAGTAGTATTGTAGATATCATCGATGAAAATGGAAGAGTTACTACACCAGACTTACCAGAAAAGGGTATCAAGCAAAGGCATCACTTTGACAGGACCACACCAAGCACTGGTATATGGACACATTTTATTAAGCAATACATCTCCTAAGGCTTAAGCTACCAAGACTGGCAACTTGTTTGATTTCTTGGGCAAGGCATTTTATCCATGTTGCCTCTCCCCTCCAAAGAATTTTTTTTCATGTCTTGTGGTTTTTAAAAGCTCATTGAGATGATTGTTTTTATTGTGGAAGGTGATATATAAATACTGAATCATTAACCATTGATATTATTGGGTAGCTACTACATAGTAGGTTTAAATTACAATTGCTTACTGCAACATCATAATATATTCCCCAGGGGGCTGGGAATATGTTCCATAAGTTCCTGTACGAATTACTGGTATAATAATTAAAAGCACAGGCCTTGGTGTAATGCGCTATATAGACCAAAAATATTATTACATAAGCAAGTATAGTAAATACTTTTAAATCCCAGATATGTAGTCCAAGATTATTTCTAGTCTTGCTCTGTGTGCCTCAATTTTTACTGTATGGCGTTTGTCCTTTTCTTTTGTTTTTGCAGGAGGAGCTTTATTAACATCCCCACAACCAACTAGAAGGGATGTCATCTCTTCCCCGGTTCATAAGGACCCACTCAGCAATCAACCAATCTACAAACCTAGTAATCGTACATATGCTATTGATAAGTCACCTTCAAGATATGCAAAAGGTAATGTATGATTGGGTTCTGTACATCTTATGATAATGTCAATTGAGAGAGCAGCTTAGCTCAGTTGGCTAAACGGTAGCCACTTTGTGTGCGCTGAACCATGGAAATCTCTTGGTCCCCGGTTCAATTCCCATAGCTCCTTTCCTTGCATGTATTTCAGAGAGCTGGAGGAAAAGAGTAAGGGGATTGCATCCAGTATACTGCATAATCACAACCAGAAGAAGCCCACTGACTTTCGTGGGTTATCCTTGGTGTTTACACCGAAAAAAATCCATCCGATAATGATCCTTCGCTAATAATAATAAAATACGAGTTACATGTAACACTTGAAACAGCTCTCTAGCTAGCTTGTCAGGTGAATCCATGATGGGTTTCATAATGATTATGATGCTGCTGATAATAATAATGATGATAATTATGATTATTATAATCTTAATAATCAACAAATACATATTTTTTGTAATCTTTGAAGGAAGTGGAAGGCCAGGTCTTACATATGTGAAAGGTCACAACCAGGATCATGGTAGTGGGGATGAATCTGATGATGATGACATCACTCCTGTGAAAATGACTGAATTCCAATCAAAGACAGCAAAGGTAAGCAACTGTCTTTAGTTAACTGCTAATAAAGTCATGGACAATTATAATAGCCAAGTTATGTGATAAAAGTAATTGGTCTCCAGTTTTCACAATATGGTACAGAATGAAGCTATACACAGGAAGACAGTCCTTTGCTCAGTGCAAACATGTAAAATTATGTGATGATTCCAGCTAGACTAGTTGCTTTTTGAGACTAAAAGTAGGTTTAGTCCCCAAATATTTCCAATTACTTTAGTCCTTAGCATCTATTGATTCTCAAATTCCTTAACTTTAGGCTGGTTTCCTTAAAATCGCTACACTGTCACCACAGTGTTTTCAGTGCAATCGTTGTACTGCCTTGCAGTCCCTGACGGAATAAGGAAGGCTCCCCCGATTCGACCGACCAAATTAGCATCACCAAAAGCTGTCGGCGATAGAGTGTAGCAATTGTATTTAAACCAACCTTTTCCATTTGGCCGTAATATTGAATTTGACTTTCTTTGGACTTGCTCTTACTCTGCGATTGTGTGTTTTCAATAACTAGTTGTCAACAAAAAATGTATGTTTTAGTGCTAGGTGTAAAAAGCACCAGCCTAGAAATATAATATTCCTGGCTGGGCAATACATAGAGTAAAGCAATATGGGCACTATTAAAATATTAGTGCATGGTAGGGAATAGGAAAATAATGTTGGAGTTACAATGATGACGTCACGGTTGACTTTTAATTGCTTTTAGGTTCCAAAACCACTGGCAGCATCTCCCACCGCAGGAGTGAGATCCAGAGACCCAGACCCACTGAATGATGATTTGTCAGAACATTCCTTCAACAGACATTCCAACAATTACTTTGAAACCAGTGCAAGGATGAAGCACATACAAGGTACCAGAGCTCCTCCAAGCACATGGGCAGCACCTCGGCAACATAAAGACCAGCCTCGTCCTTCAACCACTGAAGGTAAGTTAGCACTTAAAAGTAATAACAGATCTTTGTAATCAGGGTGCGACTATCTGAACACAAAGCTGTGCAAATAAAGGATGGTGCCTTCTAAGGATTTCTATAAAGTATGGGAACCCTCAAGTGACTTTCCTGACAGACCTAAATAAATATATATGAGCTAATATATTTTAGAACTTACTATAGTGATCAGAATGGTAGTGCTGAAGTAGAATTGAGAGTAATAATCCTGAGTAGTAATGGTGATAATGGTAGTGTGTAGTATTGATGGTGATCACACTGCTAATTGTGCTAATTAGAATGATGGTATTCAGAAGTGTGGTGGTATTGATAATACATCCGACTAGAATACTAAGTCCTGCATGTGACTTATTTATCACAGGTCACAAAAGAACAGATTCAATTTTATTCATTACAATTACCTACAGGTCCCTTGGATCAACCAAATACTGGCAGTATACAGGGTCGGCCACTGACAGCAATGCCAAAGTCACGGAAGCAGGCTCGGGCAGAGGACTTTCCGTCAGATGATGCGTCGTCAGTGTCTTCAGCACGGCAGGCTCGGGGAAAGCTTGCAGCCAAATCCAACAAGACATCTGTACCAAGGCCTGAGGCTCCGCGTGCATGGAGTATACCAACAAACGAAGATATACATCCATCATTGGGTGTGTCGAAGTTAGACGACAGTCCAGCCAGCGACCAAATGTCGATGTCGGATATATCAAGCGTTTCGAGTTGTTCACTGGCATCAGACATTCTTGACCGAGCCCGGAAGAGAAGGGACAAATTTTGGGGAAAGTAATTTTATACGGGTTAATTCAATAGCACATTTCCGAGAGTTTTAAAAAAACTTTTTACTAGAACATTTGACAAAGACAATTATAATATTTTTCAGCATAAAAACTGTTTCCTATAATTATGCAAAAAAAAAATGTTTCAGTACAGTACTTTCCCTATTTTTAAAAATGTATGTAAATATTTTTTCAAATGTCCTTGTACTGTACATCTTAAAGGTTGATATTACCATTTTTTATGATAGCAGTGTGTAATGTAGTGAAGTACATATAGCATAGTCCAATAACACTTTCAACATTTAAATACTTTTACCTTCCTTTTTAAAATGAAATAATCATACTTGTTAAATGTATCAGGTATTTTTAACATTCTCATTACCAAATGTTTTTAATAAATTGTTTTTACATGTACAGTACTGTTAAATGGGTAAAGTATATTTTGAAAGAATGAACAGTATTTTTTGCTAGGTAAATGCTGTTTTGAGATGGGAATGTTTTATATTTATTCGGTGTATGCTGGTACTGGACAGTAAAATTGAACAATTGTAATGTGTTACCTGCGACACAAATTATTCAGTTGTAAAAATCGAAATAAAACCACTGAAAACACTTGTCATGTTTACATAGTTTTTTTTTATGGTGTCCATTTCCAAGGAATTACACAAATAGTGCCATCAGATAATTTTTGACTTCTAATAAGCGAGTTGAGTAGCAAGGCAGGGGCGTTGCTAACTACAGTCTTAACATCGGCTCTGGTTCGAGCCGCTCCTCACCCAGTGTTCGGTTGGTAGAGCCAAGTATTTGCAGATAACAGGGGCGGATCCAGAAATGTCCAAAAGGGGGAGACGGAAGGGGGGACCGAAAGTTGGGCCGATTGAGACAACACCGTCGTAGGGGAAATTTTTGTGTTCTAGACGCCCGAACATAACATTTGAGACATTCTTGGCCATCATTTTTTCCTTTTTCTCTCTTTTTTTACCTCCCAAAAGGGGGGCTGGGCCGCCGCCCCCCCCCCCCTAAATCCGCCCCTGGATAAGGACTTAAAATGCTCATGTGCACCCATTGTGTGAACCCATTGCATCTTTCGAAATAGTAGGGGGTCACCCTATGGTTCATTTCAGCACCTCATGGAATGTGAACATGTAGTCACAGAGCACTCCCTTGCTCAATTCAACACAATGACGCTACAAGTTATGGGTTATTCTCCTACCTTGCCATTTATTGATGATGGCATTGTTGGTACTGTATTAGTGGCAACGTTGATATCGGTGAGGAACGCAGGATTCTGCTTGGGGTGGTGCCATCAGTAGGGATCAAGAAGGGACTTTCACAGATAGTGTCTAGACCAGGGATGGCATAAAAATTGGTCGCAGGGCCAAAAATGAATTTTTGATTTAACACCAAGGGCTGCACCAAAACTTTGATGTTTTCAGTGTGCTTCCAAAAACACCAATTTTCTCAGTTTTAATATTACTTTTTACATATGATCAGTGTCCAGCTGCATAGTTGGGACTAAGGCAAGAAAACCTGTACAATGAAGGCACCTTTAAATGGCTAGAAATGCCACTTTCAAACTTAGTCTGAATATAAATTTCTTTATTTCTCCATTTTGTCACTGGTGGATGCTCACCTTGAATTTGCCACTGGCAAGCATAGATGTTTATTTAATTATTTCTTTAAACATTTAATATGAAAACCTATGAGTCAAATCTATTATAAAATATACAGAAAAATAATGTGGTTTGCAAAACTTTTTCCAGTCCCGCACTGTAGTTGTATTGTCACAATATTGTTTGAGATGTAGTCTTTAAAAGAGAACTAGCAAAATGATTTTTTGTTCTAGAGAGGATTTTTGATTTGCCATTAATAATAAAATCAACCTTAAAATCGTTTTTTGGCTTTTTTTAAATGAAGTTATAGGCGATTATATACGATTTTACCATGACGTCACTGGCGAAAAATTAACAAAAGATCGTGTAAATAGCGCCGTGTATATGGTATTCGCCGCGTACGATCTTTGCGTGTATGCTGTAACCATGGCTGTAAATTGTGAATGTTACAGCATGGAGGTATTAATAATACCTCCATGGTTACAGCATGCACTGAAAGATCGTACGCGGCGGATACCCTACGCGGTGGATACCCTACGCGGCACTATTTACACGATCTTTTGTTACTTTTTCGCCAGTGACGTCATGGTAAAATCGTATATAATCACCTATAACTTCATAAAAAATAGCCAAAGAACGATTTTAAAGTTGATTCTATTATTAATGGCATATCAAAAATCCACTTTAGAACAAAAAATCATTTTGCTAGTTCTCTTTTAAGGAGTTCAGTATAACACCATCAGAACATGCTTAGAGCAACCATGCTCCTAACAGGTGTAAGAGCCTTAAAAACTAAGATGCAATGCACTACCAAAATACTGCACATGGTTTGTAAACACTGAACAAATTTTGAAAAAAAAAAGAATACTAAAGACATATTTCAATTTTATATATTTTTAATTGTGTCCTTTTACTAGGAATTTACAGAAATAGTCCCCATCAGACCAAAATGCTGAGTACATTTTGACTTATGATCTTGGTCTTTCCTTCTTCTCTTTGTACAAAGCCCACATGGAAACATTTGCGACCTTCACAACTTTGAATCGTACGCCAGGAATATCACCGACAGCATGGCCCTTTCGTCCAAATCCAGCTACCAAAACCTCATCGTTTTCCTGAGAAAATAAATATAGTACTTATATAATATGATAAGGTGATGCAATTACTTCAATCAAATTTGTTTTCTTCCAGAATTACATTGTTTAAGGTTTTTTTTGCAAGACAATTTTTTTATCCATGGCAGCCATTTTAAATCATAAGACCTTTAACCTAGGAAAATGTGATAAAATGCATGAAGGCTGTAAGTGGAATTCTCTTCATAAGGCCTAAAAAATTGTTTGCCCTTCTTTTTTTTAAATGATAAAAAAAGGGTATGTGGAAAAAGTTTCTTCCCCACCCCACCCCAAGATTACTCATCAGATGGTATAAAAATAACCCACAGCTGACATTTTGCAATGAATGTATTCCCAGAACCATAATATCTTATGCAGCTGTCAATTGTAAGACGCACTATACGTCAAATATGCGTCATACATTAGCATTCTATGACGCACCCCTCCATCAAACATGTGACCGACTATTGTGTGAAATTGACGCACCAAAAAATGATTTTGTGACGGACCATCTCTTGAAAGTGACTGTACTCGACAAGTACATTATGACGCACACATTACACGTACAAATTCCTACAGTCTCTTGATTTTATTTAGGCTATTTCTTCACAAGATTATATAATAAAGATTCCATACATTGTACTGTAATATCATCAAAGATCTGACTATCACATAACTCCGAGATTTACGTGTAACAAAAATAGAAGCGTCCAAGTAGGCGTCCTAGTTTTTAACCATGGTTTGAAAGAATTTGCACGTAGATCAAAGTTATCAAAGTTTAATAGTAATTGTAATTACTAGAGGGGCCCTACGCAGCGCTATTATTGCACGCAAAAATCGTGGAGAATGCTATTTTATAATAAGATCTTTGAATATCATTTTGGTCATGCAAATTTTTTTTTAATTACGTCATTCTGTACATCGGCCGCTAGAGGGCGTTATTTGTTTATGTCAGCATTTTGTAATGCCGGACATAGATGCACCTATTTTTCACAGTGTGACTGACCAAAATGGGTTTTTGACGGACTCCCTGCGTCAAAATATTATGGTAAATGACGCACCTTTCCCGGGGGTTGTATAATGCGTCTTACAATTGACAGCTGCATTACATCAAACAACTTTAGACAACTTTGTAGGGCTTCTAGCAAAAAATAAAGACCAATTCACACACATTTTTTTTTTTATTTGTAAAGAAAAAAGCAAAAAGCTAAAAAAAGTGTTTTTAATGTTTTTTTGTTTTGCCGCCCTTTTTTTCCAGTGAGTTAGGGGCGGGTGCGGAGGGCAACCAATTTTTTTTTAGGCCTAACAGTAGGTAGTATTATTATTACCTCAATGTAGTTCAAGCAACCATCTCTTGGTACAAAGGCGGTGATCTTTTTACCATTCTTGATCAACTGAACACGCACACATTTCCTAATGGCAGAGTTTGGCTGTTTGGCTTCCACACCACTAGAAAAGAAAGTTTTAGGAAAGTGAACATTTAGATGCAAATGGGTTTATAAGATCTTATCCCACTAAATGACAATTAAAAAAAAAAGATTTTATGGTAGAGTATGGAAAACAACAAACCACTTTGTATATATATAACATCTATGTTGCTGCCATCTGGCTGGTAGCAATATTAGTATTATTCAATCAGTGTGAAATCGTATATTAAACAATAACCTTCTAATACCAATTCTAATCACATTTTATTTCTTTCTATAAATTATTATCAATATATCAGTAGATTTGACAAAAAGTAACTAGAAAGAGGCAAATGCCCTAAAGAAAAATCAACTGGATGACTCCAATCGACACTTGTGGTGAGTAACATTAAACATCAAAACATATGAAACAAAGTACTTTTGGTGTGTACTCTCAAATAAACATGATTTATTTAATTAACACTGTGGCACATATTTGATGGCAGAATGTGGCGAGGAAATTCAAATTTTCAGAGCTTTTTCAAGAGCAGTAATTTCAACTGAAATTTCATATTGCAAACACTTACATCTTTTCCAAAACAATGCCCTTAGCATGAGATGCCCCTCCGAATGGGTTAGCTTTGAGGGCAGTACCCAAATGAGCCTTTTTGTAATCCTTATCATGCCATCTTTGATCACGACGATGGTTCCTTAGCTTACGGGCTGTACGCAGACCTCTGGGCTTACCACTACCTATATAGCATACACACAAAAGAAAAAATAGACTTATTCAACTGGTTTCTCATTAAACTCAATAAACATATAAAAATGTTTTGAAGTCAGGCTCCAGAGGAAAAATATTTATATGTTGTAAAACAGATATTTCTAGACACAAAAGGGTGTTTTAAGAAAACTCCTGAACGGTTAATGAGATAAAGATTGCAGAGTTTTTCGTCAAACACCATTTCTGTGTATTAGAAAAACCAGTTGTACAACATATCAATTTTTTTTTTCTCTGGAGCTTGACTTTAACAAAACATATTTCACTGGAATCATCCCAAAACTAACATACTGCCGCTAAATTTTAAACTGAGCAATTAGCTTAAGACTATGGGTGGCAGTATTGTATACTTCAGTAGAGACGAAGCTGTAATACTTTTACTCAAAATTATGGTACTAGTAAGTCAATTACAGTAAATGACCCATCATTTTAAAGCTTATATGTAATGTGGGGAATATGAATATATTAAGTCAATTCTCTTGTTTTAATAGCTGATGCTGGTTTTGGCATGGCAAGCCTCATTTAGACTAGTTTACAAAAGTGCAAAGATCACAATAAAAATTACTTTCATAAATTAGCACTAAAAATATCAGGAAGTTTATCATCAAACAAAGTACACAAATTGCATTTAAAATGAATTTTTATTATCTTGAATTTTTGGGCTATTGTATTATAAATAAAATGTTTGTATTTTTATTTTTATTATTTTTAATATATAGTGGATATAGGCCTACAGCTCACTGATGGCTTTTGGAGGAAATACAGTTAGCGTAAATATGAAATTGAATTGAATTTTCATTAGACTAGTGTACAAACAATTTGAATATACCATAATTGGTTTTTTTTTAAATTGATGAGAGAGGTTGGTTGGTACAATAAATTATTTCGCTTTTGTTTTTATCGATGAGGGAGGGACTGTTTATATTTGGCCTGTACTAAAAACTGATTTAATTTTAATTTTTATATTCTTTTTAAAGAAAATGTATTTTGAATTCACAAAATTGCATTTTTATTTTATGCAGTTGAAATAATTGATGCGGCAAAAAAAATTTTTTTTTTTTATTTCCGCATCAATATTTCCCAAATTTTTGACACAGGCACAGGCGGGAGTGATAATCTAATATTAATAAATTTTTCTATTTGCCCTATTATTGATTGTAAGTTAAAAATCATTTGGTAAACGCTTTCAGGGATGGATGCGAAACCGTATTAGCGCCGGACTAGTCTATGCTCTACCTAGACTGTACATAGGTAGCGGAGAGCTAGGCTAGGTTGGTATAAGACCTAGGGTTTTAGGCCTACAGTCATTGCCAACAACACAGCTCCTGTCCTCGATCCACAGATAGAGGGTGCGCTGCCAGCCAGGCCTAAATGACTGATTATTTTATCCCAATTTTATCTAAAGAACGGATGTATTTTGGACACCTGAATCAAGACTAACTTAGGTCAAAATAAGTATAATAAAATTATGTTAATTTTAAACCCATTTCATTTTTCTATAATATGAAAATAAACCGTTCAAACACCGCACATGTTTTCCTTACCCATTTTGTTCAAGGTTGGATCGAAAAGACCAATCCCATAATGCAATCTTACCAATTGAATCGACGGCGGATAGAGGGCAGCTTCCAAAAACTTCAAACCCCATTCCCGGCAAAATTTCACAAAAAAAAAATTTTTATAGAAAAAATGCATATGCTATAAACTATTTATGATAAGTAATGGAAAAATATTGGATCAATTTTAGTTTTAAGCAAAATAATAAAAAAAATGAATACAGACTATTTCTCATAGGAGATTACCATTAATTTTGTCGACGAATTCTTCGTTTACTAGGCAAAATTCAGAGGTTGTAGGGCCGCCCATATATCATTGGAAGTATTGCTGCCACCAACGACTCCAATGAGTTGACGAGTGAGTGATTTTTTCTCGGAAATGCATTAGCCAAAATAATAACAAGCCCAACCCACCCTTACTGAAATATGGCAGCTTATCCTCCAACAAGTACATTTCAACCGGGAACAGTGTCAACACCTGCAACAAAAGTTGAGGTGTCAGTTGCCTGCAGGTAAGTAATATGCTGCTACCATCCAAATATATGATTGCTGTCGGTTATATTTTGGAAGATATCATATAGATAGGGCCTAGTTAGCAGGGTCCAACTTAGCCTAGTATAGGCCTAGTAGGCCTAGCCTGCCTAGGCAACAATGTTTCATTAATTCAGTTCAACTACTGTTATATTCCAACAAATTCTGGGAATAGCTGCAGACCTACTCCATCTTTCAGTTTTACAGATGGCTCATTCAATGTGATGTTAATGTTAGGGTTCTTCCACGATCCCGATGAGGTAGCGTAATAGCCTACCTAAAAACATCAGACTTATTAGGCCTAGGCCTAGAGCTTTAACAATAATGATTTTGTGTCGATCCTTAAAAATTAAAATCTCTTTATAGGCATTTACAGACACACTGTAATATATTGCTATTTCAATTGAGATTTATGATGGTACCATGATAACTGTGCTCAGAAACAATTTTAGATCATTCTTCTCTTTCCTAAAATCAAAAACATCTCCTTTTTTTTTAGAAATGATTGAGTTTACAATTTTATACTGTTGTCACACTTAAAATGAGGAATTTTTTGTTCCCAGGAACCTATCTGACAAAGATGTGATGTCCAAATCAGATCCAAGTAAGTGGTTCTCATCAGGGCCACATGACAGTTAAAAGCTAACTTATATGTTGATTGATAGGTGGTGGTATTTATATTTATTATGATGATATACAGTATTATATAATGAATAATATTATTAATTACCAACATTGATATCTAGATTATAACATGCATAGTAAATTTATAAGGATTTTTTTTTTTTTATTCTCATTTGTGCACTCTTTTTGCTAATTCATAAAAATTATGCTTCATCTAAGTATAGCTGTGAGCACCCCTTGACTAATAATGGAAGCTTCTTCATATTACCTACTTATTATAATTATAGCAAGAAGGTGATAATAAATTAATATCAATATGAGAAATAACTTAGCTTTTACAACAGAATAACATACAAATATATCAGGATATTAAAGTTAATCTGATCTTTCAAAATACAATGTAAAACATTTTTAAAAAGACTAATTTACACAATAGTAAACAACAGTTTTTGTCACAGAAAATCTGATAATTGGGACATACTGTATTGAAATTATAATGTCACTAGGTATTACCTAAGCATTTTGTCATATAAAAATTGATAATGTGGACAATACTTTATATTTTATTAATTATTAAAATTATGGTATACATGTGTTCTTTTTGTTTCTATCAGATCTTTTAAAATAGAAAAATTAAATTAATTGGGGTTTTTTTTCTGAAGTTTTATAGGAATTGTATTTTTATAATGTTTCTTCTTTCAGTGTGTGTTTTGTATACAACTCAGCTTGGTTCCAAACAATATGCTGAGGTAACTATTTTGTTGATTGAACATTTTGAATGTTAAGTGAAAATCTGTTACACCATTTGATAGGGAATTCAGAATAGAATTTTACTAGTAGCACATAACATTGATATGCATTAAAAATTTAGTGCCAAAACGTGCCCTCCTACTGGAGCCGTGCCTGCAGTTTGTTTTATAAATTTATCTGTTTCTAATAATGGGTGTAATACTAAACACCATAAATAATTCTTGTTCTATGTTATGGTTTTATAATGTTTATATGCTAATTGTATGTGTTTTTTACTAGACAACGAAGTATCTTTTTATTTTTTAGTATGAACGAACAGAACAAGTGAAAAACAGTCTAAATCCTGAATTTGTGCACAAGTTTATCTTAACATATTACTTTGAAGAGTGTCAACGTCTTCGCTTTGAAATGTGAGTCATTGCTTGGTATTTCCATGCATTCATGAATATATAATGTTGAGCCTCTTTTCTACCTTCTATTCATGAATGAATCTTTTGGAGGGCTTCAAGATTCCGTTTGAACAGTCAAAAGTTTAAGTCTAAATCTTACCAGATAAACTGTAATAACCTTATATTTCTCTTGTTTTACAAACATTTATTTTTTGATTCTTGACTCTGCTACTCTCTGTTTTTTTTTTTTTAGTTATGATGTGGATTCAGCAAAACAAGCCCTTGATAAGCATGTAAGTATCTATTTCCTTTTTTTTTTTTTTTTTTTTTTTTTAAGGGGGTGGGGAGGGTTATTCAACAAACATTTACTTGCTTTCACATTAAATATATTGACGTTTTGGGTTAGTCATGGATGCATTTAATAAAATTGTCAACAAAACATTTTAATTGTTATTTAGTGCTGAATTATTAACTGTCCAATATAAGCATTATGTATTAAACCACACTAGTTTGATAAAATTATTCAAGTATAACCATCAGATTTATGACCTTGGATAACACAAACAATACCAAAACATGGTTTATTTTCATTGTGGTCCAACTATTATTCTGCTTTTCATGCATGGTAAATTTGTTTTATTTACATAAATAGCTTTCACATACTATGCCCAATAGTGTTAACAAATAGTGAGAGGATTTCCTCTAAAGCCATTTTTATCCATATTTTATACATTTATATTATATGCTGTAAAGATTTTTATTTGAATCCTGTTACTGTATTTGATTTAGACAGACTTTTGGTTTTCATTCATTCATTCATTCATTCATTCATTTCATTGACTAGACTCGGTTTTGTATATATTTGGATGTACCACACAGAAGTGAGCGAGTGCCACTGATTCAAAAGTGATTCCTTATAAATAAATTAATAAAATAATATTAAATGTTAGTGTCTATATCACATATTAATTTCTGGTGCCATTATGTGACTCATTTTTGTGGTGTAAAGGCCAATTCAGGCAGTGTCGTACAACACATCCCAAAGCAATTCTTCGTCGGGGAACAGTCTTAAGCCATCTTGAGAAATATTAAACATGTTTAATATTCTATGACGCTACTGCCCCCAAATGCAAACCATCGCGTCTGTGTTTAAATCACACAGACCCGACGAAACAACATATCGGACCGGGCTACGTCATACGACACTGTCCACGTTGGCCTCAAGGTGTCAGAAATGCATACTGTAGCAGGATTTCAACACCAAATTCAAGAGATTTGTCTCCACATTGTGTATTAAATGTTTGTATAATATGCACAAATTCCAAATACCATTTTATTTGCAGGATTTTCTAGGTAGTTTAGATTGTACACTTGGAGAGATTCTTGGAAGTTCCGGTAATAAGATTAAAAAACCATTAGTGTGAGTAAAATAAATAAAATGTATGCAATCAAAATTTTATAAACTAACACTTTGAACATGAAAATAGCCAATTATGGGAATAGGTTTTTAATAATAGACCTGTCTGCTGAGCCCGCCCCTTAGATATTTTTGTTAAGGAAACTTACGCAAACATGTGCGTTTGTGGGACAACACGTGTGTTTGTTTGACACGCGCATATTCCTGACCCGGTTCTGATTGGTCAGTTGTTAAGTTTGATTGACACTTTATAAAATAAGAAAAAAAAAATTTAAAAATCAATTCGAAGCTGATTTTTGAACTTGAAAGTCATCTGATCTGCTCATTGTAATCACATCCTGGGTTTTTGCTTGGGGAAATGTATACCTATACTTGAATTACATAAGGGGGTGGGGGTGGGCTTTTACCTGAAGTTGGCTTATATTCGAGAAACTATGGTAGTGAAAACAGCGACTAAAATATATTACTATATTTTTTGTTTAAATATAATTTTTTTTTTTTTTATAGTGGTGTTTCGAAAAAAGGTGGAGAAATCATCATATCTGCAGAAGAAGTTAGTGAGTGCAAGGTAAAGTGTCATTATATTGATAATAACTACAAACACCTAACAATCAATCAATCAGTCAACCTATCAGTCAACTTTTATATTGGACGTACATATCCATGTATCAAGATAAAAAAGGGAAAGTAGGAGAATAATCCATAACTTGCATCGCCATTATGCTGAATTGCGTATGGGCATGGTGCATAACTATTCTAGCAGCCGTAGACAGGCACTTAGTTCACATAATTCCACAACAACAGGGGCTAAAAATGAACCACAGCATCAGGGTAACCAACTAGTCTTTCGAAAGATGCAATGGTTTCTTTAAAGTGCAGACGAGCCAGATGTATATACTTTACCATTTTTAAGTCCTTATCCAAGAAGACTTAGCTCTACCAACTTAACTCGCGGCAAGGAGCAGCTCAGACCAGCGTCGATGTTAAGGCTGTAGTTCGCGGCGCCCCTACCGTATCCCTTAGCCACTCAGCAAATATAGAAAAATGTGTGTAAGCAAATGCCATCTGAAAAGCATTTTTGAATATAAGCCTGTTCAGATAAGGATGAAGATACTTTGTTTAATTTGAATTCTTAACCTTCAACAGGATTTGGCAACATTCACAATGCGAGGGCATAAGCTTGACAAGAAGGATTTCCTTGGCAAGTCTGATCCTTACCTTGTCTTTTACAGGTGCAATGAGGACAACAGGTGAATGCACACCATCTTTATTTTTGGAGGAAACCAGTCAACTCGCCACCTAGCAAACTCGCCTCCTAGTCTGGCGAGTTTGTCAGGGGTGAGTTTGTTAGGGGCGAGTTTGTAGGGGCATAGTTTGTCAAGGGCCAACCATGTATAGTTGAAGTGGGGGGGGGGGCGAGTTTGTTAGGGAGCGACTTTTGTTAGAGGCGGGTTGGTAGGGGGAACTTACCTACCTTGACAGGAATCCATTCTTGGACATATACTCAAATTTGTTATCTGTCTGTTTTTTGTATAAAATGTCAAGACAGTGTTATAATAAAACATCAGTCAAGACATCTAAAAGATTGAATTCTGTGACTATTTTTAAAAAACCTTTACTTATCTTTCTTTCTCATTTCCCACATGCTCTTCTAGTTACACGATTGTCCATAAGACGGAGGTGATTAAAAACACCCTTGATCCAACCTGGCGTCCATTCAGCCTGATGGTTCGAAAGATATGCAATGGCGATTACGACAGGTCTATAAAGATCGAATGCTATGATTATGACAGTGATGGAAGGTAGGTTGGAATTGAATTTCATTTTATGATTGTGGCCTTTTTCACCAAAATTTTCCCTTGTCAAGAATAACTTAAGGATAACATCTTGCAAAGCCAGGGTACCACATAGTTAAATACAGTCAAGCCAAGAGAATGTGTTAACCCCCTCTATCTGTAGGTTGTAGTACTAGTGTACGTCTTTGTTTCTTTCCTGTAAATTTGGATGTACAAACAAAAAAAGTGTCTAGTCCTTGCTGGTATTTGATCATTTACTATATCTAAAACCCAAGTAATCCACCAAAGCTATGTTAAATACTGATTGATTGAATATTACTGAAACAGGCCACAGGTCAAGTGAAGGGTCACAATAAGCACTTTGATGAATTGCAGGTCATCCTAGCTTGAGTCCTGGCAACTGTTTCACACCCTCACAGAGCTGTCCTTATGCATACTGCACAATGAGTATTCTAAACGTTAAAGTTGAAATCCTTTAATTGTTTCTTATTGTTTTTCTGTTTTTCTTTTGGTGTTGCAGTCATGACCTCATTGGAGAATTTACTACCAACATGCGACAACTGTCTGAGGGCAGCAAACGTTTTGAGGTAGTTTCTGTTCTACTCAAAACAACAAGCCTCACTGGCTTTACTCATACACTTTTAATTGATAAGTTAATGGCTATTGGATGCAAGTGTAAATAAATATAATTAGATAAAATTATTAAATTTAATGGTTTACTTAAATTTCAGTGGCACTACAACTACAAATATCCATACAGGTCAGGATGGTGCTATGGCATAGTGTTTTGGCACTCGCTTTCTAACACCAAGCTTCTTGGTTCAATCTCAAAATCGTTTACACAATTTCTTATGATCGCAAAATTTTCTCGCATTTTTCTCATAAAAGACTCTTGGTTATAGTTAGTTAAACTTTGTACACACTATTTTATGTAACAAATAAATGTGATGCACCATATTTGGATATATTATGACATCATCATGCCCATATATGGGATGTATACATATATACATATACATATATATGCACCTGTCTCTTATACACATCTAGATGTGTATAAGAGACAGATATATATATATATATTATTTACATTGATATTTTCAGTTGATTCATCCGAAGAAAAAAGAAAAGAAGAAGAACTACAAGCATTCTGGTACCATTGAGCTGACAAGTTGTCGGATTGAGATGCAGCCAAGTTTTCTCGATTATATCAAAGGTGGAACGCAACTTAATTTTACAGTGGCCATCGATTTTACAGCCTCAAATGGTAGGTGGATGGAAAGAAAAGCATTTTTTGCATGTTTTACCTCTTAATGACTGTGGGTTGTGTTCTGTATCAATAATCTATTTTCTGCATTCTACTTTTTCGAATTCATTAGCAGTATTGTAAAATTCTACTTATTGACACTTCCAGGTAAAATTATCAAACTCTTCAACCTTCATTTCCTTACAGTTTATTCAAGCCATTTGATCAAAATTAAGAAAAAAATATGTAATTTATGAAATTAAATTGTGTGTGGGATAAAGTGTCTATTAAAAAGGTATAAGGAATATTAGTTGTTTATTGTAAACACAATTATTGATAAAAAATGTTTGTTTTCTCATCAATTTGGCATCTTCCATTTGACCAGCTGTTAAAGCAACTTGATAGTGGTGTAAGTTCAAATTAAAATTGCAGTTATTCACAATATCCTAATCCAGCACCTCTAATCCTTAATCCATTGTAATCCCCAGGTAATCTAAAGCACCTCTAATCTTTAATCCATTGTAATCCAAAGCACCTCTAATCTTTAATCCATTGTAATCCGCAGGTAATCCAAAGCACCTCTAATCCTTAATCCATTGTAATCCCAGGTAATCCAAAGCACCTCTTATCTTCAATCCATTGTTATTCCCAGGTAATCCAAAGCACCTCTAATCTTTAATCCATTGTAATCCCCAGGTAATCCAACTAGTTCCAACTCATTGCATTTCCTTGATCCATACCGCCCAAACCATTACGCTCAAGCTATCCAGTCTGTGGGAGAGATTGTACAGGACTATGATACCGACAAGCTCTTTCCGGTGCTTGGCTTCGGTGCTAAGATTCCTCCTAACGGGCAGGTGTCGCATGAATTCCCAGTGGTAGGTAGACATTCCTTGATGTCTCATATATACTTGAATCTGTTGGTTGCTATTTTTTTGCCAGTGGTGCTAGTTTAATTCTATTGAAAGTGGTGATGAATGTTTTATTGGGAAACATATTTAAAATGCTTCTCACATAGAAATAATTCAGCATTCCTTTAAAGTAAAACTCTTGAAGGCATCAAAATATTAAACACAAAATAATTTTAGAATCCTTTTTACAACATTAGTATTTCTATCAGCTTGGAACACATAAGAATGAAAATTGCGTGGTATAATAATCCTGATATACAAACAAAATTTAAATATATATTTTACTATGTTTTTGAGAGGGTAACTCTTAAGTCCTGTCCACACTATCAAATTTGATTTGACAAAAGCATGTGACATGCCTAAATATGGTCATGATGACATCACATCATGACCATATATAGGCACATCATGACCATATATGGGCATACAACAGGTTTTTGTCAAAGAAAATTTGATAGTGTGAACAGAGCTGTCTAGAAGAGGCTCCCTAAAATACCAAATTCTCATGCTTGTTGATTCAAAATGTCTACCCATTGTCTAATAGACCGATTTGGTGATGGGCCTCACATGACATAACTTGGGTATTGGATGTAAACAATGGACTGGCACAGCGGTGTTTACATGGAGATTGCTATTGCGGCCGTCCTTTGTTATTGCTGTAAAGATCATCATATTTCCCAGCAAACTATACCAAATTGATTGGAAATTGAACTTTAGAATTTTGCCTGAAGGGTTTGTTAATGCTCCAAAAAAAAAATGCCCGCAAACATTAAGATTTTTAGAATATGTTAGGCCTAGGCCCCTGCACATCTACGACTTGCTCAGGTATGTACGAGAGTCTTTGACCCGTGAACTACGCTACGATTTTAAGGCTAGCTAAGGTTTACGAAGGATCATTTAAATTTCAAAGCATACAATGCTAGGAGAACGCTAGGATAAGTAAATAAACACTTCAATCGTATTGACTTTCCTTGGCATTTTTTTCTCACATTAACAGTGGGAGGTTGTTTTCTCGACCATACCATTACCTTTTCCTATACTTTCACACTGATTTGCACTGTAATGTTTTCCATGGTATACCCAAGTTATGCCACGTGACCAGCTGTAAACAAACATCGCCGAATCGTTCTACTGTATCTGTTGGTCCCATATCCATTTCAAATCTCTTTCGTAAATGTATTGCTTTAGAAGTAAAGTTGCTTGCAAGTCTGCAATAATGAATCTTCTTTATCCAATTTTTTTTTTATTCAGAACTTCAATTCCCAGAATCCATTCTGTGCCGGCATTCAAGGAATAATGAATGCATATCAGAACTGCATCCGTCAAGTGCAACTCTACGGGCCAACTAACTTTTCTCCTGTTATCAACCATGTTGCTAAGTAAGACTAACTTTTTTTTCATTAGTACAGGGGTCCCAAGTTGGAAGAACCTATTTCCAGGAGATTCGTTTAATGACATTGGGGTGCTATATATTCTATGAGGAAAATGTGATGACATTTTTTAGAGTAGGCATCTTTAGAAGCCCGGAAATGGCACTGTCAGACTGCAAAAAATAATCGGCAACCAAAGTTTCGGCCTAAATAAAAAGATTTGGGGTTTTTTTTACTGAATTTGCGGGAGATAAGTGAATTTCCTGGAGATTCTTGCTTGTTTGCGGGAGTGCGGGAGACCATGCCGATTTCTGCGAGACTCCCGGGTGTTCCGCGAAACTTGGGACCCCTGTTAGTATTTGAGAACGTACTGAGTATTCGGTACAACAACATGACAGGGCAAAACATCACTCCTATGATATTTTCCTGATGTAAACTCAGGATGATGATGTAAGCTTAAGGCATGAGTTGTATGATTATTAATATTTTGTTAGCCCCTGAATATGGTCAAATAATTTTTATTTTTTTATTTTCAATAATAGCTTGATTTTGAATTACTGTTTTGTTAAACAGTTACTTCCACTTGCAATGTTTCTTGCAGGTTTGCCGCAGCCTACCATGATGGTTCTAACTACTTTATCCTGTTGATTATTACGGACGGTGTCATTTCGGACATGGACCTCACCAAAGATGCCATCATAAGGGTAAAATTATGAATTTTATTTTCAATTTAATCATTTCTTATTACGTACAGTATTACAAAATTAACAAACTTCAATGAAAATATTAATATTATTTTCATTTGCTTTATTATTTTCTATTGGTCCTTTAAAGTGAATAATATTAATATTTACAATTGCTTATTACATTAATATTTACAATTGCTTATTGCTTGAATAACAGTAATCGTCATTATCTAACTGTGTATTGTTTTATTTATATATAATTTTAATTGTGTACCTTTAGGCTAGTGGTCTACCGATGTCCATTATCATAATTGGTGTTGGACCGGCAGAATTTGACGGTAAGTTTCACATTGTAGACTAGTGATGCATCGACATGCATCGTCATCAGTATTTTAACATGTTTAATTTTCTCTTCTGAGAATGAATAAAGATGAAGTAATTTATAATTTATTTCCCTGGGAACCCAAACTTTTGGGCTATATTTGTAAACAAAATTTTCCACTTGGTAACTAATGAGTTAAGAATCTTTACCGTTTGCTTTTTCTTTAGCCATGGAAGAACTTGATGCCGATAAAGGTCCTTTGCAAAACCATGGTAAGGTTGCTCAGAGGGATATTGTGCAGGTGAGTAGCAGTGTCATAGCTAGGAGTATTGAAATGGGGGATTGATGGGGGCAGCACAAAGGTGAAGTGAGAGAGCTCAATGATTAGGTGAGGAGGCACTAATAAGTTGATGTCAGGTGATTTTTAACTACATGAGCATGATTTCTTTGCTTCGAACATTTTCAATGGGGGAGGGCGGTGACTTGGGGAACCTAAGTATTTTTTGTAGGGGCGTGCACCTAACCCCTGCACCCGTAGATATGCCATTGGTGATTAAACCAATCATGTTTAAGATAAGATATAAGTGAAGATCAGGTATGTTGATCTTAACTTCCTTTTTGTTTGGATTCTGGCAAAACTCTTAAACTTGAGGGGATTAATTTTTACTAGATTATATTTGTACTTAGAAAAGACAAAAAAATTATTAAGTAAATGTCCAAAATGCTCAACTTCGTATCATAGGTATCTACATCACTTCAATGAAATTTATTGAATTCAGGAGAAAATAATTGATGATGATTTACAGGGGTTATTTTTATGTTTAATTACCAATTAACCTTCACAGTTTGTCCCATTTCGCGAATACATTGGTGGCGTTGCTAGTGGGAACCTTCTTCTGAGCCAGGCGAGACTAGCAAAGGATGTGTTAGCCGAAGTGCCAGACCAGTTTCTCTCCTACATGAAGAAACAAGGAATAAAACCGAATGCAGAGCCCCAACAGAACCAGTCGCTACAGGTACAGGCTACAATGTGAAATATTTCAGGGAAATGCAAAGATGAGTATCATATGATATGATGACCAGCTTGAGTTTTGTGCATCAGATCTTACCATTTCTGCAGATTTTCCAGATATACAGTAGTCTAAAGTTGTGACACAAGCACCTTCTACTTCAAAGTGGTATGAAAGAATTTAAGAATATAAAAAGTTGTTGCTGAAAGATGGCCAGTTACTGCATGAGCCATTTTATATGTGGTGTCATGAAATCTGTCTCTTGGAACCAAATAATAGCATCGTTTTATTAATTATCCTAATCCTTCATTCTTTGCAATTTGCTATTTTTATCATTCCATCTTTTGTGTGATATCTAGTATTGTGTGTGACATTTGTTGTAGACGGTTAAGTTATCATGTTTTTGCTTCCAAATGAAAATGACTTATACATGTTGACCAAAATTTAGATTTAGACCATTTATGAAATGTGCAGTACAGTTAAAAGTCCTTGCTATGACACTGATATTTTTAACCACAGTATTATATGCACCTATTTTGCTACAGCTGTCAAATGAACTTAAAGTAGGCGAAATCATAATTTAAAAAGTTCTATCTCGTGCCAAACATCTACAGCCTCAACAATGTTTGTAGCCACGAACAACAAAGCATTAACATTTTTGTAAGATTGCAAAACCTAAAAAAGTATATTTAACCTATAAAGTATATATTTAAGTGTAATTTGTTGTAATATGTATACCTAATGTATGTATATATTCTTAATTTTTAAATGGTAATGGGCATACAATCAAGCAGACATGCTTCCAAATCCAAAGAAATTATATGAATTGAATCTTGGAAAATTAGAAAAACTCACTGGGGTTAACACTCAAAAAAACTCTTTACCAGCTCTTGATATTCATTATACAAAGCACAACTCCAATGTGCTTCAAGGTGTTATTTTTATTTATCTACCTAGCTGTTACCTATCATTTACATCTGATATATCTACACTTCATTTTAAATTCCTGTGCTCAAAAACAATTTTGCAGACTTCCACACTTCTGCAGATCTCTACTAATGAAATTCAACACGATCTTCAGACCCAGGGGTCCCAAATCTTCTGGAAATCGGAACAGCCTCCCGCACTCCCGCAAATTTTGCATGTTCACTGTCGTACGTATTATCAATTCTCATGGAAGCATTGCTGATGAGTATCACTTTGTGCAGCAAAGTAAAATTAAATGTGTTAAGGAAGCTCATTAACCAGATAAGTGGCGCAGGACAGCCGGCCCAAGTCTCCTAATTATTTCAAAATGATTAAAATGAAAATGGAGTAGAAAATAATCAAATTTAAGAGTCACTTAGAGGTGCCATAATCATAAATTAATTGATAAACATTATCAATGGCGCGGGACAGCCAGCCAGAGTCTCCTAATTATTTCAAAATGATTAAAATGAAAATGGAGTAGAAAATAATCAAATTTAAGAGCCATTTAGAGGTGCCCTAATCATAAATTAATTAATAAACATTATACCTACGATCAAGTAAAGAAGAATTAAATTATATTCAATGCCTTGGATATTTATTTGTGACTATATTGTTAATCAAGGTTAAAGTCTTCTGAGAACATGATTATACCTTTTGACATTATTATGTCTAATACTAACATTTAATTAATTCAATTTAGTTTAAAACTAATTATCATATAACATTTGTTTTTTTGTTTTTTTATCTGTAAACTGTTCATTGAGACAAATGTTTTTATTTCTCTTTTCTACAGTAGGAGTCATAAATTATTATTCATTGGATTATATTAATGTATTATCAATATCTGTATATTTTGCAAGAGGATTTTTTAAAATGTATTTTGGTATTTTATATTGATCGTATTCTAAAATAGGTTTGTTGATATACCATACTAATAAGATCAACATTTATATTGTATTCTTTAAATTGTAATGGCTCTGTCTATATATATGAAATTTTTGTGTAGAACATAATGAAGTAATTAATTAATTTTTACTAGTAGAAGTAGATCTTTTTTATCAGTATTTTATTTTATATAATAATTAAAACAAATCAATATACAGATATGGATGGACTTTTTCAGCAGTTCTATCAAATTTAGCAACTGACCAATCAGAATTTGGCTACAGACACGCCCACAAGCGCACATGTTTACATACGTTGACCATGCCATTTTTGTAGATCTTAGTAACAATATCCAAGGGGCGTGTGTTAGTGGAAATTTCTAATCATACACATAAATTGTCATATTTTTTGTCTGTCAGACGTTGATAGTGTGCTTCTTGTAGAGATTATCTGATCAAACAATGATGCCTTTCCATGTCTGTTGAGATTAGAACAATGCTCTGCTTATTCAGGTAAAGTTTGAACGAACATGATAACAGTAAAAATATAAAGAAATGTTTGGAATCGATTGTAAAAGTGTATTGCCATGTCTGTTGGTAATAAGAATAATGCTCTAATTATTCGGACAGAGTTTGAACAAACATTGTAATAGTAAAAAATATAAAGGTTAAAGTAAATTGAAAGTATATTATATAATCAAAACTTCATTAGTGATTGAAGTCCTTCTTTAACGTTTCTGTTGTGACAATGGGTCTTTTGTGTTTCAGCAGTTCCTCTAAAATTCTCACAAGCAATCTTGTTTATAGGGTCGATAAACGCGATACATTTCATTAAGAGAATCGAAGAATGACAATGATATACGTGAAAAAAAAAGTAATGTTTAAATGGCCTGGTGTGTAGTTTCATCTAACCTCTTCACTTGCCCATTCTTGAATGGGTTCAGATTTCTGTGCTGTATATAAAGATTTATTCTGTTGTAGCTAATTATATTATTTTCAATTCTCTCCGTCATCTGAATCAAGACCACTTCCACTATGTTTCAGCTCCCCTCGTCTGATAGGATATCCCTCGGAGTTTTCTTTGAAAAAACGACTACATAGTGAATGGTTGGGCTGATACTACCCCATATCCGACCTAAAATAAACCAAAACTGGCAAGGAAGCGATTCAAAACATACCTTTTCTTAAGTAAAATCTACCTTAACAATTGACCAATCAGAAGGCCCAGGGAGACGCACAAGCTTCGCATACACACGTAACTCTACAATAGCTGTGAAAGTTTAATAAAAGATTGGAAAATAGAATAAGACGCACAAACAACAACTTAGGCCTATTTTCTAACGTAAATTTATTTAGGACAATACCCATAGCAAATTACAAAGTAGTTTTGTGATAATATAATAAATTTTGAACGTTAATGAAGAAGCAGAATCTGCAGCCGCCAGTGCGACAAAAAACGTTTATCCAACCAACACATTTAGTATCTCACCAGTGGCGCATAGGGTTGCGTCGTCCCTATTGAAAACTTACGAAGCCATCAATCATGCTCAAGTAGCGCCCAATATCTAATCACAGGATCCCCCACTTCAGTCTTCGCCACTCCCCTTCAGCCTCTTCAATAATCCAAGAAACGCAACTGTTGGCCTACATTGGAAATATAGCAACGAAATAGTATATGCGCCAAATAATATAACCTCCATAGGCATTTTAGCTATTGTTCCCATCACTGATCTCTACTATAATAGAGATCAATGGTGCCCATGCATGGTTAAGCCGGGGACTCACATGCGCACGACGGTAGTCGGCCGACGCGATTCTATAAAGAACGCAACGCGACGATGTGCGCGCAACGGATCGTTTTTAATGACGATCCGTTAAGACTACCACCGATAATCACCAGACGGCGTCGCGTCGTCTATCGCTCACGGAGGGCGGAGTTGAATTCGTCGTACGACGCAGTGAGTGCCCGGGTTTAACAATGCATGTTTAACGATTCAAATGTCTTTTTAACTTCGTTTTTGTAAAATTTGCAATTCAATGCAATAAACTGTTCAATCTAACTTTTAGTAGATTTTAATTCAATTTTAACCTGTAAAGTATTTTAAACGATTTGAAATTAGGATATTTGTAATTATTTTTATTTCTTACTTTCAACGGCTAATAATATGTCAACTTAATTCAATTATATATTATCTAAACGTTTCAATGTTCAAACTATTAAAAAATAATTACTTTATGTGTAATGTATAAATGCCTATAGGTCAACTCTTTAAGTATTTTGCAATATATAATTATACCGTAACTATATTTATGTTTTAATGCGCCTGTTACTTATATTTTCTATTTGTATGAGCTTTTTCAAAGCAACAAATTTCCTTTTGGACAAATTAAGTTTTCATTGTCCAGTAAATTGTGTTCGCACAAAACACTCCGGGCTCAACAGCTAAGCCTATGTACTTATTAACAGGCAATGGTATCGTCACATGACCCCGTTGCACTGTTGAACCCTAATCCAGAGTAGCACAGATGAACCGTTTCTGTACCATCACTGTTGCACTGGTAGAATTTGTCGCAAAAATTCGGGTGAGGGTAGAAGCCGGCAGTTTTACCAGTGCAGAATTGTGCCGCTGTCTGAGCCACAACAGCACCTGTGCACGCGGAGTATTGTGCCGCAGTACAAATGAGTTGGTTCGAATCAAAGGCCTCGTTAGCTGGGCAGGTGTAGTGTCTTGGTATCCCGTCATCGCAGTTGTAGTACATCAGGCAGTTGTTGGGATCGGCGTGAAACCCACCAGGCTTGCCATAGCAAAACGGGTCAACGTTTTGTGGTTCTGATAACATAACATAAAAAGTAATTAAATAAAAACTGGGTTTAACGTTCATTCATTATACAAAGAAAATTAAAAGGCAGCACTCTGAGACTAACTTGGATGTTATTTATTCAACACGAGCTTTCGCTGGCAGTCAATGCCAAATAACATCCAAGTTAGTCTCAGAGTGCTGCCTTTTAATTTTCTTTGTATATACATTATATTTCGTCTGAACCGGCGGGGAAACTATATAGATAATATTTTAATTTTAAATTTATGGCACATGCAAGATGTTATATTTTTTCTTATTCACTTTTTGAAATACACAAAAAGGATACATAAAAACCTATAGGCCTATTATACAATAATGTCCGCAAAACAGTAAACTGGTTGTTACAAGAAAGTACGCACATATCTATTTTTGAAGTTAAACATACATTTAAACATAAGCTTATCTTAATAGTTTCATTTACCAATGAAGACAGTATATTTTGAGGGCCGGTCTTATTTGCTTTTTAATAATCCTATATGTTCGGGTGACCTCATTTAAACATTTTATTTGGACACTACGACCGCTTTGTAAATACCAAGTTTGGGTAATATCTTCGCACACAATTTTTCTTCAATAATCAACACCAGCTTGCCAATGACTCAATTTAACTCAATGTTGTAGTTAGTGTGATTAAGCCTAAGTTTGTTCAATCTTTGTTCTAATCAGCATGTAACCACTCAATTAAAATGCTAAGGAGACTAAACAACAAATTATCATAATATAATATATATAATATAACACAATAATTATTATATGCATGACAGCTACACAACTTAACGAGAAAAAAACATATCAGATGTAGATACTATAGCAATATGTGTTGTAAAATCTCAATTCACTTACCAACTTCCAATACGTTCAACAGAAAGACTAGAGCAATCACTCGCAATGTGTAATCGACAAACATCTTGGCTTCGATTCGATTTGCTGAGACGATAATATTGATTGATGTGTTGTCGATAGAGGTCTTCTGGAAATTGTAGAAAGTAAAAGTTTTGCGCTTCTTTTTATAATGTTCACCTCCCAAAACCTTGACCAAGGGACTAAATCTTTCCTCAATTGAAAGATCCGGGACAACTAAAACAAACTTTGTAAGCATCCATGGGAATTTTTTTTTACCGAACATTCATCAAAAGACCATGACAATGCTAAATATGAATTAGTCTAATGGTCTAACTATAAGCCTATAAACCTAAACTGACATTGAAAATAAATCCGTAGCTAGCTTCTATAAATGATTAGGTTACGAAATACAACTTACTTAGGCCATGCTTAGGTCTACCTTCTTACTAGTAGTCACGGTTCCGCATACTGACTGCTAGCTCATTTTGTCTCTGCTTTTCTAATACAAAAGTACATTAAACATTTATTTATTTATTCTATTTTACTACAAGATAGAGATGGTTGTAAATTAAAATGAACTCCTATTCCCATTTACATTCACTGCCATTTACATATTTTGAAAAAAATCGATATTATTTAGCTTGGTTCTTAACAACTGTCACAGGTGACATATAATTTTAGATGTTTAATTAATTTGTTGTCATTATTAACGAACGGGTTTGCTACTAATAAAGATAAGGAGAAGTTACGTTATATCCAGGGTTGTGCTGAGTATGCAAATGAGTGAAATTGTGCAGGTCAATTTGCTGATGAATATCAGGGCTGTGTTAAACATTTAAACCAGGTAAGAGAAATGTTGAATTGGGTGTGATTTTTTTTTTTTTTTTTTTGGGGGGGGGGCTTGTTTTTTTGTTGTGTGCAAGATAGAGGACGATGTCCGAAATTTTGAGAATACAGATAGAATTGTGCACACAGCCTACAGATATCAATTGCCATATAATATGTGTATTTTGAGCATTGAATGTTGCAAATAGGCAGGGAACCGGGATTGACGACTACTACATAAGGAAAATAGCATATTGAGAATGCAAATTGGTGAGCTCAACACTAAACTGATACGAGGTGGCGGTTGCAACTAAAACAACGGACCTAAACGAGTTACGGTACCTGCATGGTGGAAACCAGAAATTTTACACATACTCCTGATACATGAGTTACAGTGAACATATTATTGAGTTAAACATTGAATTTTGTGAACGTGAGATACGTAACAAAAATAACGAGAAGTTGAAGTATGTCCGTATATGCGAGTTACCTCACGGTGCAGAAAACGTACGGAAGTGAAATGCATTATTTTGAATTGGAATGGTGAACTCTACCAGCTAATAACGGAGTGAATAAAAGTGAACTTATTATTCTATTTTATAACGTAATATTTGATGGAAGAGCTGTACTGATAAGTTGTATTGTTAAAGAATTAATGTGTAACTACTACTACTTGTTAACTACTACTTGTTAATTACGGTAGTATTTGTTTGAGATGATTAGAAAACGTATAATAATAGTGGTGAAATTCCATGATGAAAGTTAATATGAGTGATGAATTTCGATGATGACAGTTAATATTAGTGATGAAATTCCATGATGACAGTTAATATTAGTGATAAAGAGTGAGGTTCTTTTTTTAATTTAACAGAAAATTGAAATGATAGGATATAGCTACACATACAAAACCGTGATGAGCAATAAGTGATGCTAACGAAGTGATTATTCTTTATATTATATCAGCCTAGATAGTGAGGCAATGGTGAGTGAAAAACGTGGAGTTAAATTATAGATGCATTTTTCATATTTCATTAACGGTTTGTATTTGAAGAAATGAAACATGGTGGTTTTTTTAGATAGGGAATTTTTTATTTTTATTTTGATATGCATGCGAACTTGATTCCCCAACGTAAAGTTGGTGGGTGCACCTACTTTGTAATAAATAAGTAAGTATTTGATAATTATTTGTTTGATGATTCTTTGTGTCTCCTGTAAATACATGTTCGGACCTTTTGTCAGACGGGTTCACAGAGGCCGTGTGACAACAACAATAATTAAAATAACACAATTGAAAAGATTCAAGATAATTGAAACATATGAAATATAACTAGGCCTATTTATAAAGCGGTAAAGTGACAATATGATCGTTGCGCGGGATGAAGATACTGGATTTTATAATAAGAAAGAGCACGGAAAACGGAACATGATAGGCCTAAACAATTTCCAATAATTGTCTCATGAAATTTGAAATTGGCACACAATATGAAAAGTCCCAGGAGATTAAAATGCCAATATCAAAGTCACTCACTAATAACATTAAACATTTGATCAATTGAAGTTAATAAATATTTAGCCTTTCGTTTACATATCGAGCGAAGTCTGCGACAGACCCTCAGTCCCTGTTAAACCATGGTGGTATCTAGTAATACTAATACTATAATATCTCTATGGTTGAACATACAGACAGGCCTACCCTTCTTTTAAACTTTTCCACCTATTTCTGTCTGATGTTTATAATCACGTAAGCTTGTGTTTCGGATAGTAAATTTAGGCTAATGTATTAATATCCAGAATCAACTGAGTCAATTAAATCACTGGTTTTACTTTTGCATTGATTCAAATACAAGGCCCATACAAACGGCTGAATAGATTAAGTTCAGGCTGACCATGGGCTCGCAGGGGCGGATCCAGTCCGGTAAGAAAGTTAGGGCGTGAATGTCCGAACTGAGTGCAAGGGTAGATTCCCCCTTAAACCTCCAGCACCTTCATTGATTTGAGTTGATATTTGATTGATTCTTAATATTTAGCATAATAATTAGCGTAGTAGTAGGTAGTAGTAGTACAGCAGTAGGCCCTAGTAGCAGCAGCAGCAGCAGTAGTAGTATTTCAGTGGCATATTCAAGAGGCCCACCCTCCATACTTTGTTCAACATTTAAAAGGGGAAAAAAAGAAAATTATATTTAAATTTAAATTTGAGAGGGCCATAATCATAAATTGTCATACCTCAGCCCCAACCATGGTGGGGCTCATGTGGTCTACACTCCATCTGTAAAAGCCCCTCAGTGGGCCCCTCTATTTCGAATTCCCGCCAGTGTATTTTGAAAATATAGTATATAAATGTTAATTGCATTCCATAAAATCAATTAGATACGACTTGCAAAAGGCTATAGACGCCAGCTTCCTGGACCTTTGTCCCCTTGAACCCCACCGGGGCCCTAGGCGGCCCTCCCCCCCCCCAGCCAAGGCTTGGCCTACGGCCCAAGACTTCCTTATTTTGCAATCCCCACCACCACCCCACACTTTCAACCACGGATCGACGCCCTCTCTTGTTTTATGTACCGGTACTCTTTGTTGATACACACGGTCATATTATGTTTGTCTGTCAGACGTTGATAGTGTGCTTCTTGTAGAGATGACCTTATCAAACAAAAAAGTGTCTTTCCATGTCTGTTGCAAATGAGAACAACGCTCTATTCATTCTGGTAAAGTTTGAACAAACATTGTAATAATAATAAAGAATATAGTAAAATAATAGTGTATTATATAATCCAAACTTCGTTAATGATTGAAGTCCTTTTTTAACGTTTCTGTTGTGACAGTGGAACTTTCGTGTTTCAGCAGTTCCACTGCTATCTTTAGTGTATTTGAAATTATCATAGGCAATCTTGCTTATAAGGTCGATAAACGCGATACATTCATCGAGTAAAAGAATCGAAGCGAAGAATGGCATGAGTATACATGAGGAAAAAACAATAAGTAGTGATTAATGGCTCGGTGTGTACCGGTAGTCGTCATCTAACTTCTCCACTTGGCCATTTTTGAAAGGATTCAGGTTTTAGAGCTATATAAAAAGACTTGGTTTGTTGGAGCTTTAAATATTGTTATTTTCAATTCTCTCTTCTTCATAACTATCGATATGAATAAAGACCACTTCCACTAGACAAAAAAATAAATTGTGTTGGCCACATTTTGGGAAAATCCAAAAAATGGGTAGGTTGGTAAGATTTTTTTTTTTTTTTTACACCAAAAATGTGTTTACTATACGCTTAAAAAATAGAAAAAAAAACCCACAAATAATACAATTTTGGATTCGCATACCATGCACCAAAATAGGCTAAGCCTTGCCCCCCCCCTATCCTAGTAATGAAAAAAAATTATTGTTCCTTGTAGTAAAAAAAAAAAGCTGAAATTCTGACCCTGAATTTCGTAAAATTTGGGTCGGTAGGGCGTAGCCAACACAACGTTTTTTTTTTTTTTTATTTTGGCCCAATGTGAAAACCCTTTCGTCGAATAGGATATCATTTGGTGTTTACATTGAAATAACGACTACATGGGAATGGTGGGGCCGAGGCTACCGTCCATATTCGACCACAATAAACTGACAATGATGCGATTCGAAACATGCTCTATAATGGACCTTCCTGACTATAATCTAACTTAACAATTGACCAACCACCATGGCCAGGAAATACGCACATATCTCACATACACACGTAACTCAATAGCTGTGGAAGTTTAATGGAGAAATTGTAGAATAGAATAAGACACACAAACAACTTAGGCCTATTTTCTAATGTAAATTTATTTATGACAATACTCATATATATATATAAATAGCATATTTAATTTTGAACGTTAAAGAAGCAGAATCTGCGATCACGAGTGTGACAAAAAACATTGACACAACCAACACATTTACTAGCCTATATTAGAGATAAAGCAACATAATTTATATGCGCCAAATAACCTTCCAAGCCTTTTGACTATTGCGCCCATACATGATTAAAAATAAGTGTTACGATTCGAATTATAAATATCCTTTCAACTTCTTCTTTTTCTTTTTCTTTTTTTTTTTTTTTTTTTTTTTTTTTTTTTGGCAAAATATTGTTCTCGCACAAAACATCTTGGACTCAAATAGGTGACCTACTTTCAAAACATAATGAAGGATAGCTTGTCCTGCTTTTGGTGGCATGTTTAAAAGCTAAGCTTATTTATTAACAGTTACTAGTACTTTCAGCGTCACATGACTCAGTTTGACTGTTGTAAGCTAACCCTGAGTAACACAGATGAACTGTTTCTACACCGTTGTAACACTGGTAGAATTTGTCACAATAATTCGGGTGAGCGTAGAAGCCGTCGGCTTTACCAATGCAAAATTGTGCCGCTGTCTGAGCCACAACAGCACCTGTGCACGCGGAGTATTGTGTCGCAGTACAAATGAGTTGGTTCGAATCAAATGCCTCGTTAGCTGGGCAGGCGTAGTGTCTTGCTATCCCATCATCACAGTTGTAGTACATCAGGCAGTTGTTAGGATCGGCGTGGAACCCCGGATCCTTACCGTAACAAAACTGGTCAAAGATAACCAGCGGTTCTGTTTAGAAAAATATGAAATAAAAATATGGGTTTAATTTCATTTAATTGTTCTCGTGGTTGCATTTTGCATAAAAATTATTGTCGGTCTGCCATCAAATAAAATGTTTACACGGAAAGTAAGAACATTATAGGTCATTCTTCAGTAAAGTGGTCATTTCATGCCCGGCCACTTTAAAGCCACTGCTCCAGAGGAAAACCGCAACCACCTTTCCACCTTTTCCTCCAATTTTTAAATATTCAACAATCTGTATCTCATTAAGCCGGACATTCACTGCGTCCGACGGTCGTTGACGGACGGGATTCTATGAAGAACGGCGCAACGTGACAACGGGCACAACGGATCGTTTTTCAATAACGATCACAGGGAGGAGAATTGGATTCGTCGTGCGATGGTCGTACGACGCAGTGAGTGCCCGGCTTTAGGCCTAACTCTTTCAGAGTTTTTCGTCAAACACCATTTCTGTGTCTTAAAAAAATCAGTTGTACCAGGGAACAGTGAAATTACATTGTAATACATTGTAATTTCACTGTTCCCTGGTTGTACAACATATCAAAGAAGAATCCTCCGGAGCCTGGCTTAAGGTACCATCGAAATGTATTGAAGAAATTTGGTTTTCATTGCGATAAAATAATCTTTAACATGTTTCTGATTGAATGCAGTTTCAAAATATCTTTAAAGTAATAAACAAAAATCCACATAAAACCCCCTTAAAATGCATGTCCCGACTGTATGTTTTTATCTATTTGTGTACTGTTGTAAATTTCCTCATCCAATCTATTTGTTCGATTGCAATAAATTTTAATATATGATTTTATTTGATTTGTTTTTCATGATTTTCTAAAACACTATGTTCACTTTACTAAAGAATGACCCGAATAATTCGTCAGAGGAAACTATATTATACTTATTTTAACAATACGAGGTTAATCAAAATAAAGATGAACACGGTTGACATTTCAGGATATAGGCAATTTATTCTACGAATGTTTCAAGAGCTCATGCTCTCTTCATCAGCTTAAACCGTACTG